>NW_027364188.1:0-289531 GCF_046119375.1 Phyllobates terribilis
CCTCTTAGCATGATAAAGAAGATTCAAAGAGAGTGAGATGCCAGCTCCTTTCATTCAGTCAGTAGCTTCAATCATTTCTGGTATATGAATAACATGATGTTTTTCAATGGCAAAAATCAATGAATTTTGTAAATGCACAAACAGTAATTTCTCCGCATTGCAAGGCGCAATTCTGAAATTTTTTGCTTTTTCCTGCTCCTCTTAGCATGATAAAGAAGATTCAAAGAGAGTGAGATGCCAGCTCCTTTCATTCAGTCAGTAGCTTCAATCATTTCTGGACGTTTTTCAATGGCAAAAATCAATGAATATTGTAAATGCACAAACAGTAATTTCTCCGCATTGCAAGGTGCAATTCTGAAATTTTTTGCTTTTTCCTGCTCCTCTTAGCATGATAAAGAAGATTCAAAGAGAGTGAGATGCCAGCTCCTTTCATTCAGTCAGTAGCTTCAATCATTTCTGGACGTTTTTCAATGGCAAAAATCAATGAATATTGTAAATGCACAAACAGTAATTTCTCCGCATTGCAAGGTGCAATTCTGAAATTTTTTGCTTTTTCCTGCTCCTCTTAGCATGATAAACAAGATTCAAAGAGAGTGAGATGCCAGCTCCTTTCATTCAGTCAGTAGCTTCAATCATTTCTGGACGTTTTTCAAAGGCAAAAATCAATGAATATTGTAAATGCACAAACAGTAATTTCTCCGCATTGCAAGGTGCAATTCTGAAATTTTTTGCTTTTTCCTGCTCCTCTTAGCATGATAAAGAAGATTCAAAGAGAGTGAGATGCCAGCTCCTTTCATTCAGTCAGTAGCTTCAATCATTTCTGGACGTTTTTCAATGGCAAAAATCAATGAATATTGTAAATGCACAAACAGTAATTTCTCCGCATTGCAAGGTGCAATTCTGAAATTTTTTGCTTTTTCCTGCTCCTCTTAGCATGATAAAGAAGATTCAAAGAGAGTGAGATGCCAGCTCCTTTCATTCAGTCAGTAGCTTCAATCATTTCTGGACGTTTTTCAATGGCAAAAATCCATGAACATTGTAAATGCACAAACTGTAATTTCTCCGCATTGCAAGGTGCAATTCTGAAATTTTTTGCTTTTTCCTGCTCCTCTTAGCATGATAAAGAAGATTCAAAGAGAGTGAGATGCCAGCTCCTTTCATTCAGTCAGTAGCTTCAATCATTTCTGGACGTTTTTCAATGGCAAAAATCAATGAATATTGTAAATGCACAAACAGTAATTTCTGCGCATTGCAAGGTGCAATTCTGAAATTTTTTGCTTTTTCCTGCTCCTTCTTAGCATGGTAAAGAAGATTCAAAGAGAGTGAGATTCCAGCTCCTTTCATTCAGTCAGTAGCTTCAAACATTTCTGGTATATGAATAACATGATGTTTTTCAATGGCAAAAATCAATGAATATTGTAAATGCACAAACAGTAATTTCTCCGCATTGCAAGGTGCAAGTCTGAAATTTTTTGCTTTTTCCTGCTCCTCTTAGCATGATAAAGAAGATTCAAAGAGAGTGAGATGCCAGCTCCTTTCATTCAGTCAGTAGCTTCAATCATTTCTGGACGTTTTTCAATGGCAAAAATCAATGAATATTGTAAATGCACAAACTGTAATTTCTCCGCATTGCAAGGTGCAATTCTGAAATTTTTTGCTTTTTCCTGCTCCTCTTAGCATGATAAAGAAGATTCAAAGAGAGTGAGATGCCAGCTCCTTTCATTCAGTCAGTAGCTTCAATCATTTCTGGACGTTTTTCAATGGCAAAAATCAATGAATATTGTAAATGCACAAACAGTAATTTCTCCGCATTGCAAGGTGCAATTCTGAAATTTTTTGCTATTTCCTGCTCCTCTTAGTATGGTAAAGAAGATTCAAAGAGAGTGAGATGCCAGCTCCTTTTATTCAGTCAGTAGCTTCAAACATTTCTGGTATATGAATAACATGATGTTTTTCAATGGCAAAAATCAATGAATATTGTAAATGCACAAACAGTAATTTCTCCGCATTGCAAGGTGCAAGTCTGAAATTTTTTGCTTTTTCCTGCTCCTCTTAGCATGATAAAAAGATTCAAAGAGAGTGAGATGCCAGCTCCTTTCATTCAGTCAGTAGCTTCAAACATTTCTGGTATATGAATAACATGATGTTTTTCAATGGCAAAAATCAATGAATATTGTAAATGCACAAACAGTAATTTCTCCGCATTGCAAGGTGCAATTCTGAAATTTTTTGCTTTTTCCTGCTCCTCTTAGCATGATAAAGAAGATTCAAAGAGAGTGAGATGCCAGCTCCTTTCATTCAGTCAGTAGCTTCAATCATTTCTGGACGTTTTTCAATGGCAAAAATCAATGAATATTGTAAATGCACAAACAGTAATTTCTCCGCATTGCAAGGTGCAATTCTGAAATTTTTTGCTTTTTCCTGCTCCTCTTAGCATGATAAACAAGATTCAAAGAGAGTGAGATGCCAGCTCCTTTCATTCAGTCAGTAGCTTCAATCATTTCTGGACGTTTTTCAAAGGCAAAAATCAATGAATATTGTAAATGCACAAACAGTAATTTCTCCGCATTGCAAGGTGCAATTCTGAAATTTTTTGCTTTTTCCTGCTCCTCTTAGCACGATAAAGAAGATTCAAAGAGAGTGAGATGCCAGCTCCTTTCATTCAGTCAGTAGCTTCAAACATTTCTGGTATATGAATAACATGATGTTTTTCAATGGCAAAAATCAATGAATATTGTAAATGCACAAACAGTAATTTCTCCGCATTGCAAGGTGCAATTCTGAAATTTTTTGCTTTTTCCTGCTCCTCTTAGCATGATAAAGACGATTCAAAGAGAGTGAGATGCCAGCTACTTTCATTCAGTCAGTAGCTTCAATCATTTCTGGTATATGAATAACATGATGTTTTTCAATGGCAAAAATCAATGAATATTGTAAATGCACAAACAGTAATTTCTCCGCATTGCAAGGTGCAATTCTGAAATTTTTTGCTTTTTCCTGCTGCTCTTAGCATGATAAAGAAGATTCAAAGAGAGTGAGATGCCAGCTCCTTTCATTCAGTCAGTAGCTTCAATCATTTCTGGTATATGAATAACATGATGTTTTTCAATGGCAAAAATCAATGAATATTGTAAATGCACAAACAGTAATTTATCCGCATTGCAAGGTGCAATTCTGAAATTTTTTGCTTTTTCCTGCTCCTCTTAGCATGATAAAGAAGATTCAAAGAGAGTGAGATGCCAGCTCCTTTCATTCAGTCAGTAGCTTCAAACATTTCTGGTATATGAATAACATGATGATTTTCAATGGCAAAAATCAATGAATATTGTAAATGCACAAACAGTAATTTCTCCGCATTGCAAGGTGCAATTCTGAAATTTTTTGCTTTTTCCTGCTCCTCTTAGCATGATAAAGAAGATTCAAAGAGAGTGAGATGCCAGCTCCTTTCATTCAGTCAGTAGCTTCAATCATTTCTGGACGTTTTTCAATGGCAAAAATCAATGAATATTGTAAATGCACAAACAGTAATTTCTCCGCATTGCAAGGTGCAATTCTGAAATTTTTTGCTTTTTCCTGCTCCTCTTAGCATGATAAAGAAGATTCAAAGAGAGTGAGATGCCAGCTCCTTTCATTCAGTCAGTAGCTTCAATCATTTCTGGTATATGAATAACATGATGTTTTTCAATGGCAAAAATCAATGAATTTTGTAAATGCACAAACAGTAATTTCTCCGCATTGCAAGGTGCAATTCTGAAATTTTTTGCTTTTTCCTGCTCCTCTTAGCATGATAAAGAAGATTCAAAGAGAGTGAGATGCCAGCTCCTTTCATTCAGTCAGTAGCTTCAATCATTTCTGGACGTTTTTCAATGGCAAAAATCAATGAATTGTAAATGCACAAACAGTAATTTCTCCGCATTGCAAGGTGCAATTCTGAAATTTTTTGCTTTTTCCTGCTCCTCTTAGCATGATAAAGAAGATTCAAAGAGAGTGAGATGCCAGCTCCTTTCATTCAGTCAGTAGCTTCAAACATTTCTGGTATATGAATAACATGATGTTTTTCAATGGCAAAAATCAATGAATATTTTAAATGCACAAACAGTGATTTCTCCGCATTGCAAGGTGCAATTCTGAAATTTTTTGCTTTTTCCTGCTCCTCTTTGCATGATAAAGAAGATTTAAAGAGAGTGAGATGCCAGCTCCTTTCGTTCAGTCAGTAGCTTCAATCATTTCTGGACGTTTTTCAATGGCAAAAATCATTGAATATTGTAAATGCACAAACATTAATTTCTCCGCATTGCAAGGTGCAATTCTGAAATTTTTTACTTTTTCCTGCTCCTCTTAGCATGATAAAGAAGATTCAAAGAGAGTGAGATGCCAGCTCCTTTCATTCAGTCAGTAGCTTCAATCATTTCTGGTATATGAATAACATGATGTTTTTCAATGGCAAAAATCATTGAATATTGTAAATGCACAAACATTAATTTCTCCACATTGCAAGGTGCAATTCTGAAATTTTTTACTTTTTCCTGCTCCTCTTAGCATGATAAAGAAGATTCAAAGAGAGTGAGATGCCAGCTCTTTCATTCAGTCAGTAGCTTCAATCATTTCTGGTATATGAATAACATGATGTTTTTCAATGGCAAAAATCAATGAATATTGTAAATGCACAAACAGTAATTTATCCGCATTGCAAGGTGCAATTCTGAAATTTTTTGCTTTTTCCTGCTCCTCTTAGCATGATAAAGAAGATTCAAAGAGAGTGAGATGCCAGCTCCTTTCATTCAGTCAGTAGCTTCAAACATTTCTGGTATATGAATAACATGATGATTTTCAATGGCAAAAATCAATTAATATTGTAAATGCACAAACAGTAATTTCTCCGCATTGCAAGGTGCAATTCTGAAATTTTTTGCTTTTTCCTGCTCCTCTTAGCATGATAAAGAAGATTCAAAGAGAGTGAGATGCCAGCTCGTTTCATTCAGTCAGTAGCTTCAATCATTTCTGGACGTTTTTCAATGGCAAAAATCAATGAATATTGTAA
The DNA here is from genome assembly GCF_046119375.1 of Phyllobates terribilis. Classification (NCBI taxonomy): domain Eukaryota; kingdom Metazoa; phylum Chordata; class Amphibia; order Anura; family Dendrobatidae; genus Phyllobates; species Phyllobates terribilis. The sequence continues at coordinate 5,042 of NW_027364188.1, forward strand.
ATGCACAAACAGTAATTTCTCCGCATTGCAAGGTGCAATTCTGAAATTTTTTGCTTTTTCCTGCTCCTCTTAGCATGATAAAGAAGATTCAAAGAGAGTGAGATGCCAGCTCCTTTCATTCAGTCAGTAGCTTCAATCATTTCTGGTATATGAATAACATGATGTTTTTCAATGGCAAAAATCAATGAATTTTGTAAATGCACAAACAGTAATTTCTCCGCATTGCAAGGTGCAATTCTGAATTTTTTTGCTTTTTCCTGCTCCTCTTAGCATGATAAAGAAGATTCAAAGAGAGTGAGATGCCAGCTCCTTTCATTCAGTCAGTAGCTTCAATCATTTCTGGACGTTTTTCAATGGCAAAAATCAATGAATTGTAAATGCACAAACAGTAATTTCTCCGCATTGCAAGGTGCAATTCTGAAATTTTTTGCTTTTTCCTGCTCCTCTTAGCATGATAAAGAAGATTCAAAGAGAGTGAGATGCCAGCTCCTTTCATTCAGTCAGTAGCTTCAAACATTTCTGGTATATGAATAACATGATGTTTTTCAATGGCAAAAATCAATGAATATTTTAAATGCACAAACAGTGATTTCTCCGCATTGCAAGGTGCAATTCTGAAATTTTTTGCTTTTTCCTGCTCCTCTTTGCATGATAAAGAAGATTTAAAGAGAGCGAGATGCCAGCTCCTTTCGTTCAGTCAGTAGCTTCAATCATTTCTGGACGTTTTTCAATGGCAAAAATCATTGAATATTGTAAATGCACAAACATTAATTTCTCTGCATTGCAAGGTGCAATTCTGAAATTTTTTACTTTTTCCTGCTCCTCTTAGCATGATAAAGAAGATTCAAAGAGAGTGAGATGCCAGCTCCTTTCATTCAGTCAGTAGCTTCAATCATTTCTGGTATATGAATAACATGATGTTTTTCAATGGCAAAAATCAATGAATATTGTAAATGCACAAACAGTAATTTCTCCGCATTGCAAGGTGCAATTCTGAAATTTTTTACTTTTTCCTGCTCCTCTTAGCATGATAAAGAAGATTCAAAGAGAGTGAGATGCCAGCTCTTTCATTCAGTCAGTAGCTTCAATCATTTCTGGTATATGAATAACGATGTTTTTCAATGGCAAAAATCAATGAATATAGTAAATGCACAAACAGTAATTTCTCCGCATTGCAAGGTGCAATTCTGAAATTTTTTGCTTTTTCCTGCTCCTCTTAGCATGATAAAGAAGATTCAAAGAGAGTGAGATGCCAGCTCCTTTCATTCAGTCAGTAGCTTCAATCATTTCTGGACGTTTTTCAATGGCAAAAATCAATGAATATTGTAAATGCACAAACAGTAATTTCTCCGCATTGCAAGGTGCAATTCTGAAATTTTTTGCTTTTTCGTGCTCCTCTTAGCATGATAAACAAGATTCAAAGAGAGTGAGATGCCAGCTCCTTTCATTCAGTCAGTAGCTTCAATCATTTCTGGACGTTTTTCAATGGCAAAAATCATTGAATATTGTAAATGCACAAACAGTAATTTCTCCGCATTGCAAGGTGCAATTCTGAAATTTTTTACTTTTTCCTGCTCCTCTTAGCATGATAAAGAAGATTCAAAGAGAGTGAGATGCCAGCTCCTTTCATTCAGTCAGTAGCTTCAATCATTTCTGGTATATGAATAACATGATGTTTTTCAATCGCAAAAATCAATGAATATTGTAAATGCACAAACAGTAATTTCTCCGCATTGCAAGGTGCAATTCTGAAATTTTTTGCTTTTTCCTGCTCCTCTTAGCATGATAAAGAAGATTCAAAGAGAGTGAGATGCCAGCTCCTTTCATTCAGTCAGTAGCTTCAATCATTTCTGGACGTTTTTCAATGGCAAAAATCAATGAATATTGTAAATGCACAAACAGTAATTTCTCCACATTGCAAGGTGCAATTCTGAAATTTTTTGCTTTTTCCTGCTCCTCTTAGCATGATAAAGAAGATTCAAAGAGAGTGAGATGCCAGCTCCTTTCATTCAGTCAGTAGCTTCAATCATTTCTGGACATTTTTCAATGGCAAAAATCAATGAATATTGTAAATGCACAAACAGTAATTTCTCCGCATTGCAAGGTGCAATTCTGAAATTTTTTGCTTTTTCCTGCTCCTCTTAGCATGATAAAGAAGATTCAGAGAGAGTGAGATGCCAGCTCCTTTCATTCAGTCAGTAGCTTCAATCATTTCTGGACGTTTTTCAATGGCAAAAATCAATGAATATTGTAAATGCACAAACAGTAATTTCTCCGCATTGCAAGGTGCAATTCTGAAATTTTTTGCTTTTTCCTGCTCCTCTTAGCATGATAAAGAAGATTCAAAGAGAGTGAGGTGCCAGCTCCTTTCATTCAGTCAGGAGCTTCAAACATTTCTGGTATATGAATAACATGTTTTTCAATGGCAAAAATCAATGAATATTGTAAATGCACAAACAGTAATTTCTCCGCATTGCAAGGTGCAATTTTGAAATTTTTTGCTTTTTCCTGCTACTCTTAGCATGATAAAGAAGATTCAAAGAGAGTGAGATGCCAGCTCCTTTCATTCAGTCAGTAGCTTCAATCATTTCTGGACGTTTTTCAATGGCAAAAATCAATGAATATTGTAAATGCACAAACAGTAATTTCTCCGCATTGCAAGGTGCAATTCTGAAATTTTTTGCTTTTTCCTGCTCCTCTTAGCATGATAAAGAAGATTCAAAGAGAGTGAGATGCCAGCTCCTTTCATTCAGTCAGTAGCTTCAATCATTTCTGGACGTTTTTCAATGGCAAAAATCAATGAATATTGTAAATGCACAAACTGTAATTTCTCCGCATTGCAAGGTGCAATTCTGAAATTTTTTGCTTTTTCCTGCTCCTCTTAGCATGATAAAGAAGATTCAAAGAGAGTGAGATGCCAGCTCCTTTCATTCAGTCAGTAGCTTCAATCATTTCTGGACGTTTTTCAATGGCAAAAATCAATGAATATTGTAAATGCACAAACAGTAATTTCTCCGCATTGCAAGGTGCAATTCTGAAATTTTTTGCTTTTTCCTGCTCCTCTTAGCATGATAAAGAAGTTTCAGAGAGAGTGAGATGCCAGCTCCTTTCATTCAGTCAGTAGCTTCAATCATTTCTGGACGTTTTTCAATGGCAAAAATCAATGAATATTGTAAATGCACAAACAGTAATTTCTCCGCATTGCAAGGTGCAATTCTGAAATTTTTTGCTTTTTCCTGCTCCTCTTAGCATGATAAAGAAGATTCAAAGAGAGTGAGATGTCAGCTCCTTTCATTCAGTAAGTAGCTTCAAACATTTCTGGTATATGAATAACATGATGTTTTTCAATGGCAAAAATCAATGAATATTGTAAATGCACAAACAGTAATTTCTCCGCATTGCAAGGTGCAATTCTGAAATTTTTTGCTTTTTCCTGCTCCTCTTAGCATGATAAAGAAGATTCAAAGAGAGTGAGATGCCAGCTCCTTTCATTCAGTCAGTAGCTTCAATCATTTCTGGACGTTTTTCAATGGCAAAAATCAATGAATATTGTAAATGCACAAACAGTAATTTCTCCGCATTGCAAGGTGCAATTCTGAAATTTTTTACTTTTTCCTGCTCCTCTTAGCATGATAAAGAAGATTCAAAGAGAGTGAGATGCCAGCTCCTTTCATTCAGTCAGTAGCTTCAATCATTTCTGGTATATGAATAACATGATGTTTTTCAATGGCAAAAATCAATGAATTTTGTAAATGCACAAACAGTAATTTCTCCGCATTGCAAGGCGCAATTCTGAAATTTTTTGCTTTTTCCTGCTCCTCTTAGCATGATAAAGAAGATTCAAAGAGAGTGAGATGCCAGCTCCTTTCATTCAGTCAGTAGCTTCAATCATTTCTGGACGTTTTTCAATGGCAAAAATCAATGAATATTGTAAATGCACAAACAGTAATTTCTCCGCATTGCAAGGTGCAATTCTGAAATTTTTTGCTTTTTCCTGCTCCTCTTAGCATGATAAAGAAGATTCAAAGAGAGTGAGATGCCAGCTCCTTTCATTCAGTCAGTAGCTTCAATCATTTCTGGACGTTTTTCAATGGCAAAAATCAATGAATATTGTAAATGCACAAACAGTAATTTCTCCGCATTGCAAGGTGCAATTCTGAAATTTTTTGCTTTTTCCTGCTCCTCTTAGCATGATAAAGAAGATTCAAAGAGAGTGAGATGCCAGCTCCTTTCATTCAGTCAGTAGCTTCAATCATTTCTGGACGTTTTTCAATGGCAAAAATCAATGAATATTGTAAATGCACAAACAGTAATTTCTCCGCATTGCAAGGTGCAATTCTGAAATTTTTTGCTTTTTCCTGCTCCTCTTAGCATGATAAAGAAGATTCAAAGAGAGTGAGATGCCAGCTCCTTTCATTCAGTCAGTAGCTTCAATCATTTCTGGACGTTTTTCAATGGCAAAAATCCATGAACATTGTAAATGCACAAACTGTAATTTCTCCGCATTGCAAGGTGCAATTCTGAAATTTTTTGCTTTTTCCTGCTCCTCTTAGCATGATAAAGAAGATTCAAAGAGAGTGAGATGCCAGCTCCTTTCATTCAGTCAGTAGCTTCAATCATTTCTGGACGTTTTTCAATGGCAAAAATCAATGAATATTGTAAATGCACAAACAGTAATTTCTCCGCATTGCAAGGTGCAATTCTGAAATTTTTTGCTTTTTCCTGCTCCTCTTAGCATGGTAAAGAAGATTCAAAGAGAGTGAGATTCCAGCTCCTTTCATTCAGTCAGTAGCTTCAAACATTTCTGGTATATGAATAACATGATGTTTTTCAATGGCAAAAATCAATGAATATTGTAAATGCACAAACAGTAATTTCTCCGCATTGCAAGGTGCAAGTCTGAAATTTTTTGCTTTTTCCTGCTCCTCTTAGCATGATAAAGAAGATTCAAAGAGAGTGAGATGCCAGCTCCTTTCATTCAGTCAGTAGCTTCAATCATTTCTGGACGTTTTTCAATGGCAAAAATCAATGAATATTGTAAATGCACAAACTGTAATTTCTCCGCATTGCAAGGTGCAATTCTGAAATTTTTTGCTTTTTCCTGCTCCTCTTAGCATGATAAAGAAGATTCAAAGAGAGTGAGATGCCAGCTCCTTTCATTCAGTCAGTAGCTTCAATCATTTCTGGACGTTTTTCAATGGCAAAAATCAATGAATATTGTAAATGCACAAACAGTAATTTCTCCGCATTGCAAGGTGCAATTCTGAAATTTTTTGCTATTTCCTGCTCCTCTTAGTATGGTAAAGAAGATTCAAAGAGAGTGAGATGCCAGCTCCTTTTATTCAGTCAGTAGCTTCAAACATTTCTGGTATATGAATAACATGATGTTTTTCAATGGCAAAAATCAATGAATATTGTAAATGCACAAACAGTAATTTCTCCGCATTGCAAGGTGCAATTCTGAAATTTTTTGCTTTTTCCTGCTCCTCTTAGCATGATAAAGAAGATTCAAAGAGAGTGAGATGCCAGCTCCTTTCATTCAGTCAGTAGCTTCAATCATTTCTGGACGTTTTTCAATGGCAAAAATCAATGAATATTGTAAATGCACAAACAGTAATTTCTCCGCATTGCAAGGTGCAATTCTGAAATTTTTTGCTTTTTCCTGCTCCTCATAGCATGATAAAGAAGATTCAAAGAGAGTGAGATGCCAGCTCCTTTCATTCAGTCAGTAGCTTCAATCATTTCTGGACGTTTTTCAATGGCAAAAATCAATGAATATTGTAAATGCACAAACAGTAATTTCTCCGCATTGCAAGGTGCAATTCTGAAATTTTTTGCTTTTTCCTGCTCCTCTTAGCATTATGAAGAAGATTCAAAGAGAGTGAGATGCCAGCTCCTTTCATTCAGTCAGTAGCTTCAAACATTTCTGGTATATGAATAACATGATGTTTTTCAATGGCAAAAATCAATGAATATTGTAAATGCTCAAACAGTAATTTCTCCGCATTGCAAGGTGCAATTCTGAAATTTTTTGCTTTTTCCTGCTCCTCTTAGCATGATAAAGAAGATTCAAAGAGAGTGAGATGCCAGCTCATTTCGTTCAGTCAGTAGCTTCAATCATTTCTGGACGTTTTTCAATGGCAAAAATCATTGAATATTGTAAATGCACAAACAGTAATTTCTCCGCATTGCAAGATGCAATTCTGAAATTTTTTACTTTTTCCTGCTCCTCTTAGCATGATAAAGAAGATTCAAAGAGAGTGAGATGCCAGCTCCTTTCATTCAGTCAGTAGCTTCAATCATTTACGGTATATGAATAACATGATGTTTTTCAATCGCAAAAATCAATGAATATTGTAAATGCACAAACAGTAATTTCTCCGCATTGCAAGGTGCAATTCTGAAATTTTTTGCTTTTTCCTGCTCCTCATAGCATGATAAAGAAGATTCAAAGAGAGTGAGATGCCAGCTCCTTTCATTCAGTCAGTAGCTTCAATCATTTCTGGACGTTTTTCAATGGCAAAAATCAATGAATATTGTAAATGCACAAACAGTAATTTCTCCGCATTGCAAGGTGCAATTCTGAAATTTTTTGCTTTTTCCTGCTCCTCTTAGCATTATGAAGAAGATTCAAAGAGAGTGAGATGCCAGCTCCTTTCATTCAGTCAGTAGCTTCAAACATTTCTGGTATATGAATAACATGATGTTTTTCAATGGCAAAAATCAATGAATATTGTAAATGCACAAACAGTAATTTCTCCGCATTGCAAGGTGCAATTCTGAAATTTTTTGCTTTTTCCTGCTCCTCTTAGCATGATAAAGAAGATTCAAAGAGAGTGAGATGCCAGCTCATTTCGTTCAGTCAGTAGCTTCAATCATTTCTGGACGTTTTTCAATGGCAAAAATCATTGAATATTGTAAATGCACAAACAGTAATTTCTCCGCATTGCAAGATGCAATTCTGAAATTTTTTACTTTTTCCTGCTCCTCTTAGCATGATAAAGAAGATTCAAAGAGAGTGAGATGCCAGCTCCTTTCATTCAGTCAGTAGCTTCAATCATTTACGGTATATGAATAACATGATGTTTTTCAATCGCAAAAATCAATGAATATTGTAAATGCACAAACAGTAATTTCTCCGCATTGCAAGGTGCAATTCTGAAATTTTTTGCTTTTTCCTGCTCCTCTTAGCATGATAAAGAAGATTCAAAGAGAGTGAGATGCCAGCTCCTTTCATTCAGTCAGTAGCTTCAATCATTTCTGGACGTTTTTCAATGGCAAAAATCAATGAATATTGTAAATGCACAAACAGTAATTTCTCCGCATTGCAAGGTGCAATTCTGAAATTTTTTACTTTTTCCTGCTCCTCTTAGCATGATAAAGAAGATTCAAAGAGAGTGAGATGCCAGCTCCTTTCATTCAGTCAGTAGCTTCAATCATTTCTGGTATATGAATAACATGATGTTTTTCAATGGCAAAAATCAATGAATTTTGTAAATGCACAAACAGTAATTTCTCCGCATTGCAAGGCGCAATTCTGAAATTTTTTGCTTTTTCCTGCTCCTCTTAGCATGATAAAGAAGATTCAAAGAGAGTGAGATGCCAGCTCGTTTCATTCAGTCGGTAGCTTCAATCATTTCTGGACGTTTTTCAATTGCAAAAATCAATGAATATTGTAAATGCACAAACAGTAATTTCTCCGCATTGCAAGGTGCAATTCTGAAATTTTTTGCTTTTTCCTGCTCCTGTTAGCATGATAAAGAAGATTCAAAGAGAGTGAGATGCCAGCTCCTTTCATTCAGTCAGTAGCTTCAATCATTTCTGGTATATGAATAACATGATGTTTTTCAATGGCAAAAATCAATGAATATTGTAAATGCACAAACAGTAATTTATCCGCATTGCAAGGTGCAATTCTGAAATTTTTTGCTTTTTCCTGCTCCTCTTAGCATGATAAAGAAGATTCAAAGAGAGTGAGATGCCAGCTCCTTTCATTCAGTCAGTAGCTTCAAACATTTCTGGTATATGAATAACATGATGTTTTTCAATGGCAAAAATCAATGAATATTGTAAATGCACAAACAGTAATTTCTCCGCATTGCAAGGTGCAATTCTGAAATTTTTTGCTTTTTCCTGCTCCTCTTAGCATGATAAAGAAGATTCAAAGAGAGTGAGATGCCAGCTCCTTTCATTCAGTCAGTAGCTTCAATCATTTCTGGACGTTTTTCAATGGCAAAAATCAATGAATATTGTAAATGCACAAACAGTAATTTCTCCGCATTGCAAGATGCAATTCTGAAATTTTTTACTTTTTCCTGCTCCTCTTAGCATGATAAAGAAGATTCAAAGAGAGTGAGATGCCAGCTCCTTTCATTCAGTCAGTAGCTTCAATCATTTACGGTATATGAATAACATGATGTTTTTCAATCGCAAAAATCAATGAATATTGTAAATGCACAAACAGTAATTTCTCCGCATTGCAAGGTGCAATTCTGAAATTTTTTGCTTTTTCCTGCTCCTCTTAGCATGATAAAGAAGATTCAAAGAGAGTGAGATGCCAGCTCCTTTCATTCAGTCAGTAGCTTCAATCATTTCTGGACGTTTTTCAATGGCAAAAATCAATGAATATTGTAAATGCACAAACAGTAATTTCTCCGCATTGCAAGGTGCAATTCTGAAATTTTTTACTTTTTCCTGCTCCTCTTAGCATGATAAAGAAGATTCAAAGAGAGTGAGATGCCAGCTCCTTTCATTCAGTCAGTAGCTTCAATCATTTCTGGTATATGAATAACATGATGTTTTTCAATGGCAAAAATCAATGAATTTTGTAAATGCACAAACAGTAATTTCTCCGCATTGCAAGGCGCAATTCTGAAATTTTTTGCTTTTTCCTGCTCCTCTTAGCATGATAAAGAAGATTCAAAGAGAGTGAGATGCCAGCTCCTTTCATTCAGTCAGTAGCTTCAATCATTTCTGGACGTTTTTCAATGGCAAAAATCAATGAATATTGTAAATGCACAAACAGTAATTTCTCCGCATTGCAAGGTGCAATTCTGAAATTTTTTGCTTTTTCCTGCTCCTCTTAGCATGATAAAGAAGATTCAAAGAGAGTGAGATGCCAGCTCCTTTCATTCAGTCAGTAGCTTCAATCATTTCTGGACGTTTTTCAATGGCAAAAATCAATGAATATTGTAAATGCACAAACAGTAATTTCTCCGCATTGCAAGGTGCAATTCTGAAATTTTTTGCTTTTTCCTGCTCCTCTTAGCATGATAAACAAGATTCAAAGAGAGTGAGATGCCAGCTCCTTTCATTCAGTCAGTAGCTTCAATCATTTCTGGACGTTTTTCAAAGGCAAAAATCAATGAATATTGTAAATGCACAAACAGTAATATCTCCACATTGCAAAGTGCAATTCTGAAATTTTTTGCTTTTTCCTGCTAATCCTAGCATGATAAAGAAGATTCAAAGAGAGTGAGATGCCAGCTCCTTTCATTCAGTCAGTAGCTTCAATCATTTCTGGACGTTTTTCAATGGCAAAAATCAATGAATATTGTAAATGCACAAACAGTAATTTCTCCGCATTGCAAGGTGCAATTGTGAAATTTTTTGCTTTTTCCTGCTCCTCTTAGCATTATGAAGAAGATTCAAAGAGAGTGAGATGCCAGCTCCTTTCATTCAGTCAGTAGCTTCAAACATTTCTGGTATATGAATAACATGATGTTTTTCAATGGCAAAAATCAATGAATATTGTAAATGCACAAACAGTAATTTCTCCGCATTGCAAGGTGCAATTCTGAAATTTTTTGCTTTTTCCTGCTCCTCTTAGCATGATAAAGAAGATTCAAAGAGAGTGAGATGCCAGCTCATTTCGTTCAGTCAGTAGCTTCAATCATTTCTGGACGTTTTTCAATGGCAAAAATCATTGAATATTGTAAATGCACAAACAGTAATTTCTCCGCATTGCAAGATGCAATTCTGAAATTTTTTACTTTTTCCTGCTCCTCTTAGCATGATAAAGAAGATTCAAAGAGAGTGAGATGCCAGCTCCTTTCATTCAGTCAGTAGCTTCAATCATTTACGGTATATGAATAACATGATGTTTTTCAATCGCAAAAATCAATGAATATTGTAAATGCACAAACAGTAATTTCTCCGCATTGCAAGGTGCAATTCTGAAATTTTTTGCTTTTTCCTGCTCCTCTTAGCATGATAAAGAAGATTCAAAGAGAGTGAGATGCCAGCTCCTTTCATTCAGTCAGTAGCTTCAATCATTTCTGGACGTTTTTCAATGGCAAAAATCAATGAATATTGTAAATGCACAAACAGTAATTTCTCCGCATTGCAAGGTGCAATTCTGAAATTTTTTACTTTTTCCTGCTCCTCTTAGCATGATAAAGAAGATTCAAAGAGAGTGAGATGCCAGCTCCTTTCATTCAGTCAGTAGCTTCAATCATTTCTGGTATATGAATAACATGATGTTTTTCAATGGCAAAAATCAATGAATTTTGTAAATGCACAAACAGTAATTTCTCCGCATTGCAAGGCGCAATTCTGAAATTTTTTGCTTTTTCCTGCTCCTCTTAGCATGATAAAGAAGATTCAAAGAGAGTGAGATGCCAGCTCGTTTCATTCAGTCGGTAGCTTCAATCATTTCTGGACGTTTTTCAATTGCAAAAATCAATGAATATTGTAAATGCACAAACAGTAATTTCTCCGCATTGCAAGGTGCAATTCTGAAATTTTTTGCTTTTTCCTGCTCCTGTTAGCATGATAAAGAAGATTCAAAGAGAGTGAGATGCCAGCTCCTTTCATTCAGTCAGTAGCTTCAATCATTTCTGGTATATGAATAACATGATGTTTTTCAATGGCAAAAATCAATGAATATTGTAAATGCACAAACAGTAATTTATCCGCATTGCAAGGTGCAATTCTGAAATTTTTTGCTTTTTCCTGCTCCTCTTAGCATGATAAAGAAGATTCAAAGAGAGTGAGATGCCAGCTCCTTTCATTCAGTCAGTAGCTTCAAACATTTCTGGTATATGAATAACATGATGTTTTTCAATGGCAAAAATCAATGAATATTGTAAATGCACAAACAGTAATTTCTCCGCATTGCAAGGTGCAATTCTGAAATTTTTTGCTTTTTCCTGCTCCTCTTAGTATGGTAAAGAAGATTCAAAGAGAGTGAGATGCCAGCTCCTTTTATTCAGTCAGTAGCTTCAAACATTTCTGGTATATGAATAACATGATGTTTTTCAATGGCAAAAATCAATGAATATTGTAAATGCACAAACAGTAATTTCTCCGCATTGCAAGGTGCAATTCTGAAATTTTTTGCTTTTTCCTGCTCCTCTTAGCATGATAAAGAAGATTCAAAGAGAGTGAGATGCCAGCTCCTTTCATTCAGTCAGTAGCTTCAATCATTTCTGGACGTTTTTCAATGGCAAAAATCAATGAATATTGTAAATGCACAAACAGTAATTTCTCCGCATTGCAAGGTGCAATTCTGAAATTTTTTGCTTTTTCCTGCTCCTCATAGCATGATAAAGAAGATTCAAAGAGAGTGAGATGCCAGCTCCTTTCATTCAGTCAGTAGCTTCAATCATTTCTGGACGTTTTTCAATGGCAAAAATCAATGAATATTGTAAATGCACAAACAGTAATTTCTCCGCATTGCAAGGTGCAATTCTGAAATTTTTTGCTTTTTCCTGCTCCTCTTAGCATTATGAAGAAGATTCAAAGAGAGTGAGATGCCAGCTCCTTTCATTCAGTCAGTAGCTTCAAACATTTCTGGTATATGAATAACATGATGTTTTTCAATGGCAAAAATCAATGAATATTGTAAATGCACAAACAGTAATTTCTCCGCATTGCAAGGTGCAATTCTGAAATTTTTTGCTTTTTCCTGCTCCTCTTAGCATGATAAAGAAGATTCAAAGAGAGTGAGATGCCAGCTCATTTCGTTCAGTCAGTAGCTTCAATCATTTCTGGACGTTTTTCAATGGCAAAAATCATTGAATATTGTAAATGCACAAACAGTAATTTCTCCGCATTGCAAGATGCAATTCTGAAATTTTTTACTTTTTCCTGCTCCTCTTAGCATGATAAAGAAGATTCAAAGAGAGTGAGATGCCAGCTCCTTTCATTCAGTCAGTAGCTTCAATCATTTACGGTATATGAATAACATGATGTTTTTCAATCGCAAAAATCAATGAATATTGTAAATGCACAAACAGTAATTTCTCCGCATTGCAAGGTGCAATTCTGAAATTTTTTGCTTTTTCCTGCTCCTCATAGCATGATAAAGAAGATTCAAAGAGAGTGAGATGCCAGCTCCTTTCATTCAGTCAGTAGCTTCAATCATTTCTGGACGTTTTTCAATGGCAAAAATCAATGAATATTGTAAATGCACAAACAGTAATTTCTCCGCATTGCAAGGTGCAATTCTGAAATTTTTTGCTTTTTCCTGCTCCTCTTAGCATTATGAAGAAGATTCAAAGAGAGTGAGATGCCAGCTCCTTTCATTCAGTCAGTAGCTTCAAACATTTCTGGTATATGAATAACATGATGTTTTTCAATGGCAAAAATCAATGAATATTGTAAATGCACAAACAGTAATTTCTCCGCATTGCAAGGTGCAATTCTGAAATTTTTTGCTTTTTCCTGCTCCTCTTAGCATGATAAAGAAGATTCAAAGAGAGTGAGATGCCAGCTCATTTCGTTCAGTCAGTAGCTTCAATCATTTCTGGACGTTTTTCAATGGCAAAAATCATTGAATATTGTAAATGCACAAACAGTAATTTCTCCGCATTGCAAGATGCAATTCTGAAATTTTTTACTTTTTCCTGCTCCTCTTAGCATGATAAAGAAGATTCAAAGAGAGTGAGATGCCAGCTCCTTTCATTCAGTCAGTAGCTTCAATCATTTACGGTATATGAATAACATGATGTTTTTCAATCGCAAAAATCAATGAATATTGTAAATGCACAAACAGTAATTTCTCCGCATTGCAAGGTGCAATTCTGAAATTTTTTGCTTTTTCCTGCTCCTCTTAGCATGATAAAGAAGATTCAAAGAGAGTGAGATGCCAGCTCCTTTCATTCAGTCAGTAGCTTCAATCATTTCTGGACGTTTTTCAATGGCAAAAATCAATGAATATTGTAAATGCACAAACAGTAATTTCTCCGCATTGCAAGGTGCAATTCTGAAATTTTTTACTTTTTCCTGCTCCTCTTAGCATGATAAAGAAGATTCAAAGAGAGTGAGATGCCAGCTCCTTTCATTCAGTCAGTAGCTTCAATCATTTCTGGTATATGAATAACATGATGTTTTTCAATGGCAAAAATCAATGAATTTTGTAAATGCACAAACAGTAATTTCTCCGCATTGCAAGGCGCAATTCTGAAATTTTTTGCTTTTTCCTGCTCCTCTTAGCATGATAAAGAAGATTCAAAGAGAGTGAGATGCCAGCTCGTTTCATTCAGTCGGTAGCTTCAATCATTTCTGGACGTTTTTCAATTGCAAAAATCAATGAATCTTGTAAATGCACAAACAGTAATTTCTCCGCATTGCAAGGTGCAATTCTGAAATTTTTTGCTTTTTCCTGCTCCTGTTAGCATGATAAAGAAGATTCAAAGAGAGTGAGATGCCAGCTCCTTTCATTCAGTCAGTAGCTTCAATCATTTCTGGTATATGAATAACATGATGTTTTTCAATGGCAAAAATCAATGAATATTGTAAATGCACAAACAGTAATTTATCCGCATTGCAAGGTGCAATTCTGAAATTTTTTGCTTTTTCCTGCTCCTCTTAGCATGATAAAGAAGATTCAAAGAGAGTGAGATGCCAGCTCCTTTCATTCAGTCAGTAGCTTCAAACATTTCTGGTATATGAATAACATGATGTTTTTCAATGGCAAAAATCAATGAATATTGTAAATGCACAAACAGTAATTTCTCCGCATTGCAAGGTGCAATTCTGAAATTTTTTGCTTTTTCCTGCTCCTCTTAGCATGATAAAGAAGATTCAAAGAGAGTGAGATGCCAGCTCCTTTCATTCAGTCAGTAGCTTCAATCATTTCTGGACGTTTTTCAATGGCAAAAATCAATGAATATTGTAAATGCACAAACAGTAATTTCTCCGCATTGCAAGGTGCAATTCTGAAATTTTTTGCTTTTTCCTGCTCCTCATAGCATGATAAAGAAGATTCAAAGAGAGTGAGATGCCAGCTCCTTTCATTCAGTCAGTAGCTTCAATCATTTCTGGACGTTTTTCAATGGCAAAAATCAATGAATATTGTAAATGCACAAACAGTAATTTCTCCGCATTGCAAGGTGCAATTCTGAAATTTTTTGCTTTTTCCTGCTCCTCTTAGCATTATGAAGAAGATTCAAAGAGAGTGAGATGCCAGCTCCTTTCATTCAGTCAGTAGCTTCAAACATTTCTGGTATATGAATAACATGATGTTTTTCAATGGCAAAAATCAATGAATATTGTAAATGCACAAACAGTAATTTCTCCGCATTGCAAGGTGCAATTCTGAAATTTTTTGCTTTTTCCTGCTCCTCTTAGCATGATAAAGAAGATTCAAAGAGAGTGAGATGCCAGCTCCTTTCGTTCAGTCAGTAGCTTCAATCATTTCTGGACGTTTTTCAATGGCAAAAATCATTGAATATTGTAAATGCACAAACAGTAATTTCTCCGCATTGCAAGATGCAATTCTGAAATTTTTTACTTTTTCCTGCTCCTCTTAGCATGATAAAGAAGATTCAAAGAGAGTGAGATGCCAGCTCCTTTCATTCAGTCAGTAGCTTCAATCATTTACGGTATATGAATAACATGATGTTTTTCAATCGCAAAAATCAATGAATATTGTAAATGCACAAACAGTAATTTCTCCGCATTGCAAGGTGCAATTCTGAAATTTTTTGCTTTTTCCTGCTCCTCTTAGCATGATAAAGAAGATTCAAAGAGAGTGAGATGCCAGCTCCTTTCATTCAGTCAGTAGCTTCAATCATTTCTGGACGTTTTTCAATGGCAAAAATCAATGAATATTGTAAATGCACAAACAGTAATTTCTCCGCATTGCAAGGTGCAATTCTGAAATTTTTTACTTTTTCCTGCTCCTCTTAGCATGATAAAGAAGATTCAAAGAGAGTGAGATGCCAGCTCCTTTCATTCAGTCAGTAGCTTCAATCATTTCTGGTATATGAATAACATGATGTTTTTCAATGGCAAAAATCAATGAATTTTGTAAATGCACAAACAGTAATTTCTCCGCATTGCAAGGCGCAATTCTGAAATTTTTTGCTTTTTCCTGCTCCTCTTAGCATGATAAAGAAGATTCAAAGAGAGTGAGATGCCAGCTCCTTTCATTCAGTCAGTAGCTTCAATCATTTCTGGACGTTTTTCAATGGCAAAAATCAATGAATATTGTAAATGCACAAACAGTAATTTCTCCGCATTGCAAGGTGCAATTCTGAAATTTTTTGCTTTTTCCTGCTCCTCTTAGCATGATAAAGAAGATTCAAAGAGAGTGAGATGCCAGCTCCTTTCATTCAGTCAGTAGCTTCAATCATTTCTGGACGTTTTTCAATGGCAAAAATCAATGAATATTGTAAATGCACAAACAGTAATTTCTCCGCATTGCAAGGTGCAATTCTGAAATTTTTTGCTTTTTCCTGCTCCTCTTAGCATGATAAACAAGATTCAAAGAGAGTGAGATGCCAGCTCCTTTCATTCAGTCAGTAGCTTCAATCATTTCTGGACGTTTTTCAAAGGCAAAAATCAATGAATATTGTAAATGCACAAACAGTAATATCTCCACATTGCAAAGTGCAATTCTGAAATTTTTTGCTTTTTCCTGCTAATCCTAGCATGATAAAGAAGATTCAAAGAGAGTGAGATGCCAGCTCCTTTCATTCAGTCAGTAGCTTCAATCATTTCTGGACGTTTTTCAATGGCAAAAATCAATGAATATTGTAAATGCACAAACAGTAATTTCTCCGCATTGCAAGGTGCAATTCTGAAATTTTTTGCTTTTTCCTGCTCCTCTTAGCATTATGAAGAAGATTCAAAGAGAGTGAGATGCCAGCTCCTTTCATTCAGTCAGTAGCTTCAAACATTTCTGGTATATGAATAACATGATGTTTTTCAATGGCAAAAATCAATGAATATTGTAAATGCACAAACAGTAATTTCTCCGCATTGCAAGGTGCAATTCTGAAATTTTTTGCTTTTTCCTGCTCCTCTTAGCATGATAAAGAAGATTCAAAGAGAGTGAGATGCCAGCTCATTTCGTTCAGTCAGTAGCTTCAATCATTTCTGGACGTTTTTCAATGGCAAAAATCATTGAATATTGTAAATGCACAAACAGTAATTTCTCCGCATTGCAAGATGCAATTCTGAAATTTTTTACTTTTTCCTGCTCCTCTTAGCATGATAAAGAAGATTCAAAGAGAGTGAGATGCCAGCTCCTTTCATTCAGTCAGTAGCTTCAATCATTTACGGTATATGAATAACATGATGTTTTTCAATCGCAAAAATCAATGAATATTGTAAATGCACAAACAGTAATTTCTCCGCATTGCAAGGTGCAATTCTGAAATTTTTTGCTTTTTCCTGCTCCTCTTAGCATGATAAAGAAGATTCAAAGAGAGTGAGATGCCAGCTCCTTTCATTCAGTCAGTAGCTTCAATCATTTCTGGACGTTTTTCAATGGCAAAAATCAATGAATATTGTAAATGCACAAACAGTAATTTCTCCGCATTGCAAGGTGCAATTCTGAAATTTTTTACTTTTTCCTGCTCCTCTTAGCATGATAAAGAAGATTCAAAGAGAGTGAGATGCCAGCTCCTTTCATTCAGTCAGTAGCTTCAATCATTTCTGGTATATGAATAACATGATGTTTTTCAATGGTAAAAATCAATGAATTTTGTAAATGCACAAACAGTAATTTCTCCGCATTGCAAGGCGCAATTCTGAAATTTTTTGCTTTTTCCTGCTCCTCTTAGCATGATAAAGAAGATTCAAAGAGAGTGAGATGCCAGCTCGTTTCATTCAGTCGGTAGCTTCAATCATTTCTGGACGTTTTTCAATTGCAAAAATCAATGAATATTGTAAATGCACAAACAGTAATTTCTCCGCATTGCAAGGTGCAATTCTGAAATTTTTTGCTTTTTCCTGCTCCTGTTAGCATGATAAAGAAGATTCAAAGAGAGTGAGATGCCAGCTCCTTTCATTCAGTCAGTAGCTTTAATCATTTCTGGTATATGAATAACATGATGTTTTTCAATGGCAAAAATCAATGAATATTGTAAATGCACAAACAGTAATTTATCCGCATTGCAAGGTGCAATTCTGAAATTTTTTGCTTTTTCCTGCTCCTCTTAGCATGATAAAGAAGATTCAAAGAGAGTGAGATGCCAGCTCCTTTCATTCAGTCAGTAGCTTCAAACATTTCTGGTATATGAATAACATGATGTTTTTCAATGGCAAAAATCAATGAATATTGTAAATGCACAAACAGTAATTTCTCCGCATTGCAAGGTGCAATTCTGAAATTTTTTGCTTTTTCCTGCTCCTCTTAGCATGATAAAGAAGATTCAAAGAGAGTGAGATGCCAGCTCCTTTCATTCAGTCAGTAGATTCAATCATTTCTGGACGTTTTTCAATGGCAAAAATCAATGAATATTGTAAATGCACAAACAGTAATTTCTCCGCATTGCAAGGTGCAATTCTGAAATTTTTTGCTTTTTCCTGCTCCTCATAGCATGATAAAGAAGATTCAAAGAGAGTGAGATGCCAGCTCCTTTCATTCAGTCAGTAGCTTCAATCATTTCTGGACGTTTTTCAATGGCAAAAATCAATGAATATTGTAAATGCACAAACAGTAATTTCTCCGCATTGCAAGGTGCAATTCTGAAATTTTTTGCTTTTTCCTGCTCCTCTTAGCATTATGAAGAAGATTCAAAGAGAGTGAGATGCCAGCTCCTTTCATTCAGTCAGTAGCTTCAAACATTTCTGGTATATGAATAACATGATGTTTTTCAATGGCAAAAATCAATGAATATTGTAAATGCACAAACAGTAATTTCTCCGCATTGCAAGGTGCAATTCTGAAATTTTTTGCTTTTTCCTGCTCCTCTTAGCATGATAAAGAAGATTCAAAGAGAGTGAGATGCCAGCTCCTTTCGTTCAGTCAGTAGCTTCAATCATTTCTGGACGTTTTTCAATGGCAAAAATCATTGAATATTGTAAATGCACAAACAGTAATTTCTCCGCATTGCAAGATGCAATTCTGAAATTTTTTACTTTTTCCTGCTCCTCTTAGCATGATAAAGAAGATTCAAAGAGAGTGAGATGCCAGCTCCTTTCATTCAGTCAGTAGCTTCAATCATTTACGGTATATGAATAACATGATGTTTTTCAATCGCAAAAATCAATGAATATTGTAAATGCACAAACAGTAATTTCTCCGCATTGCAAGGTGCAATTCTGAAATTTTTTGCTTTTTCCTGCTCCTCTTAGCATGATAAAGAAGATTCAAAGAGAGTGAGATGCCAGCTCCTTTCATTCAGTCAGTAGCTTCAATCATTTCTGGACGTTTTTCAATGGCAAAAATCAATGAATATTGTAAATGCACAAACAGTAATTTCTCCGCATTGCAAGGTGCAATTCTGAAATTTTTTACTTTTTCCTGCTCCTCTTAGCATGATAAAGAAGATTCAAAGAGAGTGAGATGCCAGCTCCTTTCATTCAGTCAGTAGCTTCAATCATTTCTGGTATATGAATAACATGATGTTTTTCAATGGCAAAAATCAATGAATTTTGTAAATGCACAAACAGTAATTTCTCCGCATTGCAAGGCGCAATTCTGAAATTTTTTGCTTTTTCCTGCTCCTCTTAGCATGATAAAGAAGATTCAAAGAGAGTGAGATGCCAGCTCCTTTCATTCAGTCAGTAGCTTCAATCATTTCTGGACGTTTTTCAATGGCAAAAATCAATGAATATTGTAAATGCACAAACAGTAATTTCTCCGCATTGCAAGGTGCAATTCTGAAATTTTTTGCTTTTTCCTGCTCCTCTTAGCATGATAAAGAAGATTCAAAGAGAGTGAGATGCCAGCTCCTTTCATTCAGTCAGTAGCTTCAATCATTTCTGGACGTTTTTCAATGGCAAAAATCAATGAATATTGTAAATGCACAAACAGTAATTTCTCCGCATTGCAAGGTGCAATTCTGAAATTTTTTGCTTTTTCCTGCTCCTCTTAGCATGATAAACAAGATTCAAAGAGAGTGAGATGCCAGCTCCTTTCATTCAGTCAGTAGCTTCAATCATTTCTGGACGTTTTTCAAAGGCAAAAATCAATGAATATTGTAAATGCACAAACAGTAATTTCTCCGCATTGCAAGGTGCAATTCTGAAATTTTTTGCTTTTTCCTGCTCCTCTTAGCATGATAAAGAAGATTCAAAGAGAGTGAGATGCCAGCTCCTTTCATTCAGTCAGTAGCTTCAAACATTTCTGGTATATGAATAACATGTTTTTCAATGGCAAAAATCAATGAATATTGTAAATGCACAAACAGTAATTTCTCCGCATTGCAAGGTGCAATTCTGAAATTTTTTGCTTTTTCCTGCTCCTCTTAGCATGATAAAGAAGATTCAAAGAGAGTGAGATGCCAGCTCCTTTCATTCAGTCAGTAGCTTCAATCATTTCTGGACGTTTTTCAATGGCAAAAATCAATGAATATTGTAAATGCACAAACAGTGATTTCTCCGCATTGCAAGGTGCAATTCTGAAATTTTTTGCTTTTTCCTGCTCCTCTTAGCATGATAAAGAAGATTCAAAGAGAGTGAGATGCCAGCTCCTTTCATTCAGTCAGTAGCTTCAATCATTTCTGGACGTTTTTCAATGGCAAAAATCAATGAATATTGTAAATGCACAAACAGTAATTTCTCCGCATTGCAAGGTGCAATTCTGAAATTTTTTGCTTTTTCCTGCTCCTCATAGCATGATAAAGAATATTCAAAGAGAGTGAGATGCCAGCTCCTTTCATTCAGTCAGTAGCTTCAATCATTTCTGGACGTTTTTCAATGGCAAAAATCAATGAATATTGTAAATGCACAAACAGTAATTTCTCCGCATTGCAAGGTGCAATTCTGAAATTTTTTGCTTTTTCCTGCTCCTCTTAGCATTATGAAGAAGATTCAAAGAGAGTGAGATGCCAGCTCCTTTCATTCAGTCAGTAGCTTCAAACATTTCTGGTATATGAATAACATGATGTTTTTCAATGGCAAAAATCAATGAATATTGTAAATGCACAAACAGTAATTTCTCCGCATTGCAAGGTGCAATTCTGAAATTTTTTGCTTTTTCCTGCTCCTCTTAGCATGATGAAGATTCAAAGAGAGTGAGATGCCAGCTCATTTCGTTCAGTCAGTAGCTTCAATCATTTCTGGACGTTTTTCAATGGCAAAAATCATTGAATATTGTAAATGCACAAACAGTAATTTCTCCGCATTGCAAGATGCAATTCTGAAATTTTTTACTTTTTCCTGCTCCTCTTAGCATGATAAAGAAGATTCAAAGAGAGTGAGATGCCAGCTCCTTTCATTCAGTCAGTAGCTTCAATCATTTACGGTATATGAATAACATGATGTTTTTCAATCGCAAAAATCAATGAATATTGTAAATGCACAAACAGTAATTTCTCCGCATTGCAAGGTGCAATTCTGAAATTTTTTGCTTTTTCCTGCTCCTCTTAGCATGATAAAGAAGATTCAAAGAGAGTGAGATGCCAGCTCCTTTCATTCAGTCAGTAGCTTCAATCATTTCTGGACGTTTTTCAATGGCAAAAATCAATGAATATTGTAAATGCACAAACAGTAATTTCTCCGCATTGCAAGGTGCAATTCTGAAATTTTTTACTTTTTCCTGCTCCTCTTAGCATGATAAAGAAGATTCAAAGAGAGTGAGATGCCAGCTCCTTTCATTCAGTCAGTAGCTTCAATCATTTCTGGTATATGAATAACATGACGTTTTTCAATGGCAAAAATCAATGAATTTTGTAAATGCACAAACAGTAATTTCTCCGCATTGCAAGGCGCAATTCTGAAATTTTTTGCTTTTTCCTGCTCCTCTTAGCATGATAAAGAAGATTCAAAGAGAGTGAGATGCCAGCTCCTTTCATTCAGTCAGTAGCTTCAATCATTTCTGGACGTTTTTCAATGGCAAAAATCAATGAATATTGTAAATGCACAAACAGTAATTTCTCCGCATTGCAAGGTGCAATTCTGAAATTTTTTGCTTTTTCCTGCTCCTCTTAGCATGATAAAGAAGATTCAAAGAGAGTGAGATGCCAGCTCCTTTCATTCAGTCAGTAGCTTCAATCATTTCTGGACGTTTTTCAATGGCAAAAATCAATGAATATTGTAAATGCACAAACAGTAATTTCTCCGCATTGCAAGGTGCAATTCTGAAATTTTTTGCTTTTTCCTGCTCCTCTTAGCATGATAAACAAGATTCAAAGAGAGTGAGATGCCAGCTCCTTTCATTCAGTCAGTAGCTTCAATCATTTCTGGACGTTTTTCAATGGCAAAAATCAATGAATATTGTAAATGCACAAACAGTAATTTCTCCGCATTGCAAGGTGCAATTCTGAAATTTTTTGCTTTTTCCTGCTCCTCTTAGCATGATAAAGAAGATTCAAAGAGAGTGAGAAGCCAGCTCCTTTCATTCAGTCAGTAGCTTCAAACATTTCTGGTATATGAATAACATGTTTTTCAATGGCAAAAATCAATGAATATTGTAAATGCACAAACAGTAATTTCTCCGCATTGCAAGGTGCAATTCTGAAATTTTTTGCTTTTTCCTGCTCCTCTTAGCATGATAAAGAAGATTCAAAGAGAGTGAGATGCCAGCTCCTTTCATTCAGTCAGTAGCTTCAATCATTTCTGGACGTTTTTCAATGGCAAAAATCAATGAATATTGTAAATGCACAAACAGTAATTTCTCCGCATTGCAAGGTGCAATTCTGAAATTTTTTGCTTTTTCCTGCTCCTCTTAGCATGATAAAGAAGATTCAAAGAGAGTGAGATGCCAGCTCCTTTCATTCAGTCAGTAGCTTCAATCATTTCTGGACGTTTTTCAATGGCAAAAATCCATGAACATTGTAAATGCACAAACTGTAATTTCTCCGCATTGCAAGGTGCAATTCTGAAATTTTTTGCTTTTTCCTGCTCCTCTTAGCATGATAAAGAAGATTCAAAGAGAGTGAGATGCCAGCTCCTTTCATTCAGTCAGTAGCTTCAATCATTTCTGGACGTTTTTCAATGGCAAAAATCAATGAATATTGTAAATGCACAAACAGTAATTTCTCCGCATTGCAAGGTGCAATTCTGAAATTTTTTGCTTTTTCCTGCTCCTCTTAGCATGGTAAAGAAGATTCAAAGAGAGTGAGATTCCAGCTCCTTTCATTCAGTCAGTAGCTTCAAACATTTCTGGTATATGAATAACATGATGTTTTTCAATGGCAAAAATCAATGAATATTGTAAATGCACAAACAGTAATTTCTCCGCATTGCAAGGTGCAAGTCTGAAATTTTTTGCTTTTTCCTGCTCCTCTTAGCATGATAAAGAAGATTCAAAGAGAGTGAGATGCCAGCTCCTTTCATTCAGTCAGTAGCTTCAATCATTTCTGGACGTTTTTCAATGGCAAAAATCAATGAATATTGTAAATGCACAAACTGTAATTTCTCCGCATTGCAAGGTGCAATTCTGAAATTTTTTGCTTTTTCCTGCTCCTCTTAGCATGATAAAGAAGATTCAAAGAGAGTGAGATGCCAGCTCCTTTCATTCAGTCAGTAGCTTCAATCATTTCTGGACGTTTTTCAATGGCAAAAATCAATGAATATTGTAAATGCACAAACAGTAATTTCTCCGCATTGCAAGGTGCAATTCTGAAATTTTTTGCTATTTCCTGCTCCTCTTAGTATGGTAAAGAAGATTCAAAGAGAGTGAGATGCCAGCTCCTTTTATTCAGTCAGTAGCTTCAAACATTTCTGGTATATGAATAACATGATGTTTTTCAATGGCAAAAATCAATGAATATTGTAAATGCACAAACAGTAATTTCTCCGCATTGCAAGGTGCAATTCTGAAATTTTTTGCTTTTTCCTGCTCCTCTTAGCATGATAAAGAAGATTCAAAGAGAGTGAGATGCCAGCTCCTTTCATTCAGTCAGTAGCTTCAATCATTTCTGGACGTTTTTCAATGGCAAAAATCAATGAATATTGTAAATGCACAAACAGTAATTTCTCCGCATTGCAAGGTGCAATTCTGAAATTTTTTGCTTTTTCCTGCTCCTCATAGCATGATAAAGAAGATTCAAAGAGAGTGAGATGCCAGCTCCTTTCATTCAGTCAGTAGCTTCAATCATTTCTGGACGTTTTTCAATGGCAAAAATCAATGAATATTGTAAATGCACAAACAGTAATTTCTCCGCATTGCAAGGTGCAATTCTGAAATTTTTTGCTTTTTCCTGCTCCTCTTAGCATTATGAAGAAGATTCAAAGAGAGTGAGATGCCAGCTCCTTTCATTCTGTAAGTAGCTTCAAACATTTCTGGTATATGAATAACATGATGTTTTTCAATGGCAAAAATCAATGAATATTGTAAATGCACAAACAGTAATTTCTCCGCATTGCAAGGTGCAATTCTGAAATTTTTTGCTTTTTCCTGCTCCTCTTAGCATGATAAAGAAGATTCAAAGAGAGTGAGATGCCAGCTCATTTCTTTCAGTCAGTAGCTTCAATCATTTCTGGACGTTTTTCAATGGCAAAAATCGTTGAATATTGTAAATGCACAAACAGTAATTTCTCCGCATTGCAAGATGCAATTCTGAAATTTTTTACTTTTTCCTGCTCCTCTTAGCATGATAAAGAAGATTCAAAGAGAGTGAGATGCCAGCTCCTTTCATTCAGTCAGTAGCTTCAATCATTTACGGTATATGAATAACATGATGTTTTTCAATCGCAAAAATCAATGAATATTGTAAATGCACAAACAGTAATTTCTCCGCATTGCAAGGTGCAATTCTGAAATTTTTTGCTTTTTCCTGCTCCTCATAGCATGATAAAGAAGATTCAAAGAGAGTGAGATGCCAGCTCCTTTCATTCAGTCAGTAGCTTCAATCATTTCTGGACGTTTTTCAATGGCAAAAATCAATGAATATTGTAAATGCACAAACAGTAATTTCTCCGCATTGCAAGGTGCAATTCTGAAATTTTTTGCTTTTTCCTGCTCCTCTTAGCATTATGAAGAAGATTCAAAGAGAGTGAGATGCCAGCTCTTTTCATTCAGTCAGTAGCTTCAAACATTTCTGGTATATGAATAACATGATGTTTTTCAATGGCAAAAATCAATGAATATTGTAAATGCACAAACAGTAATTTCTCCGCATTGCAAGGTGCAATTCTGAAATTTTTTGCTTTTTCCTGCTCCTCTTAGCATGATAAAGAAGATTCAAAGAGAGTGAGATGCCAGCTCATTTCGTTCAGTCAGTAGCTTCAATCATTTCTGGACGTTTTTCAATGGCAAAAATCATTGAATATTGTAAATGCACAAACAGTAATTTCTCCGCATTGCAAGATGCAATTCTGAAATTTTTTACTTTTTCCTGCTCCTCTTAGCATGATAAAGAAGATTCAAAGAGAGTGAGATGCCAGCTCCTTTCATTCAGTCAGTAGCTTCAATCATTTACGGTATATGAATAACATGATGTTTTTCAATCGCAAAAATCAATGAATATTGTAAATGCACAAACAGTAATTTCTCCGCATTGCAAGGTGCAATTCTGAAATTTTTTGCTTTTTCCTGCTCCTCTTAGCATGATAAAGAAGATTCAAAGAGAGTGAGATGCCAGCTCCTTTCATTCAGTCAGTAGCTTCAATCATTTCTGGACGTTTTTCAATGGCAAAAATCAATGAATATTGTAAATGCACAAACAGTAATTTCTCCGCATTGCAAGGTGCAATTCTGAAATTTTTTACTTTTTCCTGCTCCTCTTAGCATGATAAAGAAGATTCAAAGAGAGTGAGATGCCAGCTCCTTTCATTCAGTCAGTAGCTTCAATCATTTCTGGTATATGAATAACATGATGTTTTTCAATGGCAAAAATCAATGAATTTTGTAAATGCACAAACAGTAATTTCTCCGCATTGCAAGGCGCAATTCTGAAATTTTTTGCTTTTTCCTGCTCCTCTTAGCATGATAAAGAAGATTCAAAGAGAGTGAGATGCCAGCTCCTTTCATTCAGTCAGTAGCTTCAATCATTTCTGGACGTTTTTCAATGGCAAAAATCAATGAATATTGTAAATGCACAAACAGTAATTTCTCCGCATTGCAAGGTGCAATTCTGAAATTTTTTGCTTTTTCCTGCTCCTCTTAGCATGATAAAGAAGATTCAAAGAGAGTGAGATGCCAGCTCCTTTCATTCAGTCAGTAGCTTCAATCATTTCTGGACGTTTTTCAATGGCAAAAATCAATGAATATTGTAAATGCACAAACAGTAATTTCTCCGCATTGCAAGGTGCAATTCTGAAATTTTTTGATTTTTCCTGCTCCTCTTAGCATGATAAACAAGATTCAAAGAGAGTGAGATGCCAGCTCCTTTCATTCAGTCAGTAGCTTCAATCATTTCTGGACGTTTTTCAAAGGCAAAAATCAATGAATATTGTAAATGCACAAACAGTAATTTCTCCGCATTGCAAGGTGCAATTCTGAAATTTTTTGCTTTTTCCTGCTCCTCTTAGCATGATAAAGAAGATTCAAAGAGAGTGAGATGCCAGCTCCTTTCATTCAGTCAGTAGCTTCAATCATTTCTGGACGTTTTTCAATGGCAAAAATCAATGAATATTGTAAATGCACAAACAGTAATTTCTCCGCATTGCAAGGTGCAATTCTGAAATTTTTTGCTTTTTCCTGCTCCTCTTAGCATGATAAAGAAGATTCAAAGAGAGTGAGATGCCAGCTCATTTCTTTCAGTCAGTAGCTTCAATCATTTCTGGACGTTTTTCAATGGCAAAAATCATTGAATATTGTAAATGCACAAACAGTAATTTCTCCGCATTGCAAGATGCAATTCTGAAATTTTTTACTTTTTCCTGCTCCTCTTAGCATGATAAAGAAGATTCAAAGAGAGTGAGATGCCAGCTCCTTTCATTCAGTCAGTAGCTTCAATCATTTACGGTATATGAATAACATGATGTTTTTCAATCGCAAAAATCAATGAATATTGTAAATGCACAAACAGTAATTTCTCCGCATTGCAAGGTGCAATTCTGAAATTTTTTGCTTTTTCCTGCTCCTCATAGCATGATAAAGAAGATTCAAAGAGAGTGAGATGCCAGCTCCTTTCATTCAGTCAGTAGCTTCAATCATTTCTGGACGTTTTTCAATGGCAAAAATCAATGAATATTGTAAATGCACAAACAGTAATTTCTCCGCATTGCAAGGTGCAATTCTGAAATTTTTTGCTTTTTCCTGCTCCTCTTAGCATTATGAAGAAGATTCAAAGAGAGTGAGATGCCAGCTCTTTTCATTCAGTCAGTAGCTTCAAACATTTCTGGTATATGAATAACATGATGTTTTTCAATGGCAAAAATCAATGAATATTGTAAATGCACAAACAGTAATTTCTCCGCATTGCAAGGTGCAATTCTGAAATTTTTTGCTTTTTCCTGCTCCTCTTAGCATGATAAAGAAGATTCAAAGAGAGTGAGATGCCAGCTCATTTCGTTCAGTCAGTAGCTTCAATCATTTCTGGACGTTTTTCAATGGCAAAAATCATTGAATATTGTAAATGCACAAACAGTAATTTCTCCGCATTGCAAGATGCAATTCTGAAATTTTTTACTTTTTCCTGCTCCTCTTAGCATGAAAAAGAAGATTCAAAGAGAGTGAGATGCCAGCTCCTTTCATTCAGTCAGTAGCTTCAATCATTTACGGTATATGAATAACATGATGTTTTTCAATCGCAAAAATCAATGAATATTGTAAATGCACAAACAGTAATTTCTCCGCATTGCAAGGTGCAATCCTGAAATTTTTTGCTTTTTCCTGCTCCTCTTAGCATGATAAAGAAGATTCAAAGAGAGTGAGATGCCAGCTCCTTTCATTCAGTCAGTAGCTTCAATCATTTCTGGACGTTTTTCAATGGCAAAAATCAATGTATATTGTAAATGCACAAACAGTAATTTCTCCGCATTGCAAGGTGCAATTCTGAAATTTTTTACTTTTTCCTGCTCCTCTTAGCATGATAAAGAAGATTCAAAGAGAGTGAGATGCCAGCTCCTTTCATTCAGTCAGTAGCTTCAATCATTTCTGGTATATGAATAACATGATGTTTTTCAATGGCAAAAATCAATGAATTTTGTAAATGCACAAACAGTAATTTCTCCGCATTGCAAGGCGCAATTCTGAAATTTTTTGCTTTTTCCTGCTCCTCTTAGCATGATAAAGAAGATTCAAAGAGAGTGAGATGCCAGCTCCTTTCATTCAGTCAGTAGCTTCAATCATTTCTGGACGTTTTTCAATGGCAAAAATCAATGAATATTGTAAATGCACAAACAGTAATTTCTCCGCATTGCAAGGTGCAATTCTGAAATTTTTTGCTTTTTCCTGCTCCTCTTAGCATGATAAAGAAGATTCAAAGAGAGTGAGATGCCAGCTCCTTTCATTCAGTCAGTAGCTTCAATCATTTCTGGACGTTTTTCAATGGCAAAAATCAATGAATATTGTAAATGCACAAACAGTAATTTCTCCGCATTGCAAGGTGCAATTCTGAAATTTTTTGCTTTTTCCTGCTCCTCTTAGCATGATAAACAAGATTCAAAGAGAGTGAGATGCCAGCTCCTTTCATTCAGTCAGTAGCTTCAATCATTTCTGGACGTTTTTCAAAGGCAAAAATCAATGAATATTGTAAATGCACAAACAGTAATTTCTCCGCATTGCAAGGTGCAATTCTGAAATTTTTTGCTTTTTCCTGCTCCTCTTAGCATGATAAAGAAGATTCAAAGAGAGTGAGATGCCAGCTCCTTTCATTCAGTCAGTAGCTTCAATCATTTCTGGACGTTTTTCAATGGCAAAAATCAATGAATATTGTAAATGCACAAACAGTAATTTCTCCGCATTGCAAGGTGCAATTCTGAAATTTTTTGCTTTTTCCTGCTCCTCTTAGCATGATAAAGAAGATTCAAAGAGAGTGAGATGCCAGCTCCTTTCATTCAGTCAGTAGCTTCAATCATTTCTGGACGTTTTTCAATGGCAAAAATCCATGAACATTGTAAATGCACAAACTGTAATTTCTCCGCATTGCAAGGTGCAATTCTGAAATTTTTTGCTTTTTCCTGCTCCTCTTAGCATGATAAAGAAGATTCAAAGAGAGTGAGATGCCAGCTCCTTTCATTCAGTCAGTAGCTTCAATCATTTCTGGACGTTTTTCAATGGCAAAAATCAATGAATATTGTAAATGCACAAACAGTAATTTCTCCGCATTGCAAGGTGCAATTCTGAAATTTTTTGCTTTTTCCTGCTCCTCTTAGCATGGTAAAGAAGATTCAAAGAGAGTGAGATTCCAGCTCCTTTCATTCAGTCAGTAGCTTCAAACATTTCTGGTATATGAATAACATGATGTTTTTCAATGGCAAAAATCAATGAATATTGTAAATGCACAAACAGTAATTTCTCCGCATTGCAAGGTGCAAGTCTGAAATTTTTTGCTTTTTCCTGCTCCTCTTAGCATGATAAAGAAGATTCAAAGAGAGTGAGATGCCAGCTCCTTTCATTCAGTCAGTAGCTTCAATCATTTCTGGACGTTTTTCAATGGCAAAAATCAATGAATATTGTAAATGCACAAACTGTAATTTCTCCGCATTGCAAGGTGCAATTCTGAAATTTTTTGCTTTTTCCTGCTCCTCTTAGCATGATAAAGAAGATTCAAAGAGAGTGAGATGCCAGCTCCTTTCATTCAGTCAGTAGCTTCAATCATTTCTGGACGTTTTTCAATGGCAAAAATCAATGAATATTGTAAATGCACAAACAGTAATTTCTCCGCATTGCAAGGTGCAATTCTGAAATTTTTTGCTATTTCCTGCTCCTCTTAGTATGGTAAAGAAGATTCAAAGAGAGTGAGATGCCAGCTCCTTTTATTCAGTCAGTAGCTTCAAACATTTCTGGTATATGAATAACATGATGTTTTTCAATGGCAAAAATCAATGAATATTGTAAATGCACAAACAGTAATTTCTCCGCATTGCAAGGTGCAAGTCTGAAATTTTTTGCTTTTTCCTGCTCCTCTTAGCATGATAAAAAGATTCAAAGAGAGTGAGATGCCAGCTCCTTTCATTCAGTCAGTAGCTTCAAACATTTCTGGTATATGAATAACATGATGTTTTTCAATGGCAAAAATCAATGAATATTGTAAATGCACAAACAGTAATTTCTCCGCATTGCAAGGTGCAATTCTGAAATTTTTTGCTTTTTCCTGCTCCTCTTAGCATGATAAAGAAGATTCAAAGAGAGTGAGATGCCAGCTCCTTTCATTCAGTCAGTAGCTTCAATCATTTCTGGACGTTTTTCAATGGCAAAAATCAATGAATATTGTAAATGCACAAACAGTAATTTCTCCGCATTGCAAGGTGCAATCCTGAAATTTTTTGCTTTTTCCTGCTCCTCTTAGCATGATAAACAAGATTCAAAGAGAGTGAGATGCCAGCTCCTTTCATTCAGTCAGTAGCTTCAATCATTTCTGGACGTTTTTCAAAGGCAAAAATCAATGAATATTGTAAATGCACAAACAGTAATTTCTCCGCATTGCAAGGTGCAATTCTGAAATTTTTTGCTTTTTCCTGCTCCTCTTAGCACGATAAAGAAGATTCAAAGAGAGTGAGATGCCAGCTCCTTTCATTCAGTCAGTAGCTTCAAACATTTCTGGTATATGAATAACATGATGTTTTTCAATGGCAAAAATCAATGAATATTGTAAATGCACAAACAGTAATTTCTCCGCATTGCAAGGTGCAATTCTGAAATTTTTTGCTTTTTCCTGCTCCTCTTAGCATGATAAAGAAGATTCAAAGAGAGTGAGATGCCAGCTCCTTTCATTCAGTCAGTAGCTTCAATCATTTCTGGACGTTTTTCAATTGCAAAAATCAATGAATATTGTAAATGCACAAACAGTAATTTCTCCGCATTGCAAGGTGCAATTCTGAAATTTTTTGCTTTTTCCTGCTCCTCTTAGCATGATAAAGACGATTCAAAGAGAGTGAGATGCCAGCTACTTTCATTCAGTCAGTAGCTTCAATCATTTCTGGTATATGAATAACATGATGTTTTTCAATGGCAAAAATCAATGAATATTGTAAATGCACAAACAGTAATTTCTCCGCATTGCAAGGTGCAATTCTGAAATTTTTTGCTTTTTCCTGCTGCTCTTAGCATGATAAAGAAGATTCAAAGAGAGTGAGATGCCAGCTCCTTTCATTCAGTCAGTAGCTTCAATCATTTCTGGTATATGAATAACATGATGTTTTTCAAAGGCAAAAATCAATGAATATTGTAAATGCACAAACAGTAATTTATCCGCATTGCAAGGTGCAATTCTGAAATTTTTTGCTTTTTCCTGCTCCTCTTAGCATGATAAAGAAGATTCAAAGAGAGTGAGATGCCAGCTCCTTTCATTCAGTCAGTAGCTTCAAACATTTCTGGTATATGAATAACATGATGATTTTCAATGGCAAAAATCAATGAATATTGTAAATGCACAAACAGTAATTTCTCCGCATTGCAAGGTGCAATTCTGAAATTTTTTGCTTTTTCCTGCTCCTCTTAGCATGATAAAGAAGATTCAAAGAGAGTGAGATGCCAGCTCCCTTCATTCAGTCAGTAGCTTCAATCATTTCTGGACGTTTTACAATGGCAAAAATCAATGAATATTGTAAATGCACAAACAGTAATTTCTCCGCATTGCAAGGTGCAATTCTGAAATTTTTTGCTTTTTCCTGCTCCTCTTAGCATGATAAAGAAGATTCAAAGAGAGTGAGATGCCAGCTCCTTTCATTCAGTCAGTAGCTTCAATCATTTCTGGTATATGAATAACATGATGTTTTTCAATGGCAAAAATCAATGAATTTTGTAAATGCACAAACAGTAATTTCTCCGCATTGCAAGGTGCAATTCTGAAATTTTTTGCTTTTTCCTGCTCCTCTTAGCATGATAAAGAAGATTCAAAGAGAGTGAGATGCCAGCTCCTTTCATTCAGTCAGTAGCTTCAATCATTTCTGGACGTTTTTCAATGGCAAAAATCAATGAATTGTAAATGCACAAACAGTAATTTCTCCGCATTGCAAGGTGCAATTCTGAAATTTTTTGCTTTTTCCTGCTCCTCTTAGCATGATAAAGAAGATTCAAAGAGAGTGAGATGCCAGCTCCTTTCATTCAGTCAGTAGCTTCAAACATTTCTGGTATATGAATAACATGATGTTTTTCAATGGCAAAAATCAATGAATATTTTAAATGCACAAACAGTGATTTCTCCGCATTGCAAGGTGCAATTCTGAAATTTTTTGCTTTTTCCTGCTCCTCTTTGCATGATAAAGAAGATTTAAAGAGAGTGAGATGCCAGCTCCTTTCGTTCAGTCAGTAGCTTCAATCATTTCTGGACGTTTTTCAATGGCAAAAATCATTGAATATTGTAAATGCACAAACATTAATTTCTCCGCATTGCAAGGTGCAATTCTGAAATTTTTTACTTTTTCCTGCTCCTCTTAGCATGATAAAGAAGATTCAAAGAGAGTGAGATGCCAGCTCCTTTCATTCAGTCAGTAGCTTCAATCATTTCTGGTATATGAATAACATGATGTTTTTCAATGGCAAAAATCAATGAATATTGTAAATGCACAAACAGTAATTTATCCGCATTGCAAGGTGCAATTCTGAAATTTTTTGCTTTTTCCTGCTCCTCTTAGCATGATAAAGAAGATTCAAAGAGAGTGAGATGCCAGCTCCTTTCATTCAGTCAGTAGCTTCAATCATTTCTGGTATATGAATAACATGATGTTTTTCAATGGCAAAAATCAATGAATATTGTAAATGCACAAACAGTAATTTCTCCGCATTGCAAGGTGCAATTCTGAAATTTTTTGCTTTTTCCTGCTCCTCTTAGCATGATAAAGAAGATTCAAAGAGAGTGAGATGCCAGCTCCCTTCATTCAGTCAGTAGCTTCAATCATTTCTGGACGTTTTACAATGGCAAAAATCAATGAATATTGTAAATGCACAAACAGTAATTTCTCCGCATTGCAAGGTGCAATTCTGAAATTTTTTGCTTTTTCCTGCTCCTCTTAGCATGATAAAGAAGATTCAAAGAGAGTGAGATGCCAGCTCCTTTCATTCAGTCAGTAGCTTCAATCATTTCTGGTATATGAATAACATGATGTTTTTCAATGGCAAAAATCAATGAATTTTGTAAATGCACAAACAGTAATTTCTCCGCATTGCAAGGTGCAATTCTGAAATTTTTTGCTTTTTCCTGCTCCTCTTAGCATGATAAAGAAGATTCAAAGAGAGTGAGATGCCAGCTCCTTTCATTCAGTCAGTAGCTTCAATCATTTCTGGACGTTTTTCAATGGCAAAAATCAATGAATTGTAAATGCACAAACAGTAATTTCTCCGCATTGCAAGGTGCAATTCTGAAATTTTTTGCTTTTTCCTGCTCCTCTTAGCATGATAAAGAAGATTCAAAGAGAGTGAGATGCCAGCTCCTTTCATTCAGTCAGTAGCTTCAAACATTTCTGGTATATGAATAACATGATGTTTTTCAATGGCAAAAATCAATGAATATTTTAAATGCACAAACAGTGATTTCTCCGCATTGCAAGGTGCAATTCTGAAATTTTTTGCTTTTTCCTGCTCCTCTTTGCATGATAAAGAAGATTTAAAGAGAGTGAGATGCCAGCTCCTTTCGTTCAGTCAGTAGCTTCAATCATTTCTGGACGTTTTTCAATGGCAAAAATCATTGAATATTGTAAATGCACAAACATTAATTTCTCCGCATTGCAAGGTGCAATTCTGAAATTTTTTACTTTTTCCTGCTCCTCTTAGCATGATAAAGAAGATTCAAAGAGAGTGAGATGCCAGCTCCTTTCATTCAGTCAGTAGCTTCAATCATTTCTGGTATATGAATAACATGATGTTTTTCAATGGCAAAAATCAATGAATATTGTAAATGCACAAACAGTAATTTCTCCACATTGCAAGGTGCAATTCTGAAATTTTTTACTTTTTCCTGCTCCTCTTAGCATGATAAAGAAGATTCAAAGAGAGTGAGATGCCAGCTCTTTCATTCAGTCAGTAGCTTCAATCATTTCTGGTATATGAATAACATGATGTTTTTCAATGGCAAAAATCAATGAATATTGTAAATGCACAAACAGTAATTTATCCGCATTGCAAGGTGCAATTCTGAAATTTTTTGCTTTTTCCTGCTCCTCTTAGCATGATAAAGAAGATTCAAAGAGAGTGAGATGCCAGCTCCTTTCATTCAGTCAGTAGCTTCAAACATTTCTGGTATATGAATAACATGATGATTTTCAATGGCAAAAATCAATTAATATTGTAAATGCACAAACAGTAATTTCTCCGCATTGCAAGGTGCAATTCTGAAATTTTTTGCTTTTTCCTGCTCCTCTTAGCATGATAAAGAAGATTCAAAGAGAGTGAGATGCCAGCTCCTTTCATTCAGTCAGTAGCTTCAATCATTTCTGGACGTTTTTCAATGGCAAAAATCAATGAATATTGTAAATGCACAAACAGTAATTTCTCCGCATTGCAAGGTGCAATTCTGAAATTTTTTGCTTTTTCCTGCTCCTCTTAGCATGATAAAGAAGATTCAAAGAGAGTGAGATGCCAGCTCCTTTCATTCAGTCAGTAGCTTCAATCATTTCTGGTATATGAATAACATGATGTTTTTCAATGGCAAAAATCAATGAATTTTGTAAATGCACAAACAGTAATTTCTCCGCATTGCAAGGTGCAATTCTGAATTTTTTTGCTTTTTCCTGCTCCTCTTAGCATGATAAAGAAGATTCAAAGAGAGTGAGATGCCAGCTCCTTTCATTCAGTCAGTAGCTTCAATCATTTCTGGACGTTTTTCAATGGCAAAAATCAATGAATTGTAAATGCACAAACAGTAATTTCTCCGCATTGCAAGGTGCAATTCTGAAATTTTTTGCTTTTTCCTGCTCCTCTTAGCATGATAAAGAAGATTCAAAGAGAGTGAGATGCCAGCTCCTTTCATTCAGTCAGTAGCTTCAAACATTTCTGGTATATGAATAACATGATGTTTTTCAATGGCAAAAATCAATGAATATTTTAAATGCACAAACAGTGATTTCTCCGCATTGCAAGGTGCAATTCTGAAATTTTTTGCTTTTTCCTGCTCCTCTTTGCATGATAAAGAAGATTTAAAGAGAGCGAGATGCCAGCTCCTTTCGTTCAGTCAGTAGCTTCAATCATTTCTGGACGTTTTTCAATGGCAAAAATCATTGAATATTGTAAATGCACAAACATTAATTTCTCTGCATTGCAAGGTGCAATTCTGAAATTTTTTACTTTTTCCTGCTCCTCTTAGCATGATAAAGAAGATTCAAAGAGAGTGAGATGCCAGCTCCTTTCATTCAGTCAGTAGCTTCAATCATTTCTGGTATATGAATAACATGATGTTTTTCAATGGCAAAAATCAATGAATATTGTAAATGCACAAACAGTAATTTCTCCGCATTGCAAGGTGCAATTCTGAAATTTTTTACTTTTTCCTGCTCCTCTTAGCATGATAAAGAAGATTCAAAGAGAGTGAGATGCCAGCTCTTTCATTCAGTCAGTAGCTTCAATCATTTCTGGTATATGAATAACGATGTTTTTCAATGGCAAAAATCAATGAATATAGTAAATGCACAAACAGTAATTTCTCCGCATTGCAAGGTGCAATTCTGAAATTTTTTGCTTTTTCCTGCTCCTCTTAGCATGATAAAGAAGATTCAAAGAGAGTGAGATGCCAGCTCCTTTCATTCAGTCAGTAGCTTCAATCATTTCTGGACGTTTTTCAATGGCAAAAATCAATGAATATTGTAAATGCACAAACAGTAATTTCTCCGCATTGCAAGGTGCAATTCTGAAATTTTTTGCTTTTTCGTGCTCCTCTTAGCATGATAAACAAGATTCAAAGAGAGTGAGATGCCAGCTCCTTTCATTCAGTCAGTAGCTTCAATCATTTCTGGACGTTTTTCAATGGCAAAAATCATTGAATATTGTAAATGCACAAACAGTAATTTCTCCGCATTGCAAGGTGCAATTCTGAAATTTTTTACTTTTTCCTGCTCCTCTTAGCATGATAAAGAAGATTCAAAGAGAGTGAGATGCCAGCTCCTTTCATTCAGTCAGTAGCTTCAATCATTTCTGGTATATGAATAACATGATGTTTTTCAATCGCAAAAATCAATGAATATTGTAAATGCACAAACAGTAATTTCTCCGCATTGCAAGGTGCAATTCTGAAATTTTTTGCTTTTTCCTGCTCCTCTTAGCATGATAAAGAAGATTCAAAGAGAGTGAGATGCCAGCTCCTTTCATTCAGTCAGTAGCTTCAATCATTTCTGGACATTTTTCAATGGCAAAAATCAATGAATATTGTAAATGCACAAACAGTAATTTCTCCGCATTGCAAGGTGCAATTCTGAAATTTTTTGCTTTTTCCTGCTCCTCTTAGCATGATAAAGAAGATTCAGAGAGAGTGAGATGCCAGCTCCTTTCATTCAGTCAGTAGCTTCAATCATTTCTGGACATTTTTCAATGGCAAAAATCAATGAATATTGTAAATGCACAAACAGTAATTTCTCCGCATTGCAAGGTGCAATTCTGAAATTTTTTGCTTTTTCCTGCTCCTCTTAGCATGATAAAGAAGATTCAGAGAGAGTGAGATGCCAGCTCCTTTCATTCAGTCAGTAGCTTCAATCATTTCTGGACGTTTTTCAATGGCAAAAATCAATGAATATTGTAAATGCACAAACAGTAATTTCTCCGCATTGCAAGGTGCAATTCTGAAATTTTTTGCTTTTTCCTGCTCCTCTTAGCATGATAAAGAAGATTCAAAGAGAGTGAGGTGCCAGCTCCTTTCATTCAGTCAGGAGCTTCAAACATTTCTGGTATATGAATAACATGTTTTTCAATGGCAAAAATCAATGAATATTGTAAATGCACAAACAGTAATTTCTCCGCATTGCAAGGTGCAATTTTGAAATTTTTTGCTTTTTCCTGCTACTCTTAGCATGATAAAGAAGATTCAAAGAGAGTGAGATGCCAGCTCCTTTCATTCAGTCAGTAGCTTCAATCATTTCTGGACGTTTTTCAATGGCAAAAATCAATGAATATTGTAAATGCACAAACAGTAATTTCTCCGCATTGCAAGGTGCAATTCTGAAATTTTTTGCTTTTTCCTGCTCCTCTTAGCATGATAAAGAAGATTCAAAGAGAGTGAGATGCCAGCTCCTTTCATTCAGTCAGTAGCTTCAATCATTTCTGGACGTTTTTCAATGGCAAAAATCAATGAATATTGTAAATGCACAAACTGTAATTTCTCCGCATTGCAAGGTGCAATTCTGAAATTTTTTGCTTTTTCCTGCTCCTCTTAGCATGATAAAGAAGATTCAAAGAGAGTGAGATGCCAGCTCCTTTCATTCAGTCAGTAGCTTCAATCATTTCTGGACGTTTTTCAATGGCAAAAATCAATGAATATTGTAAATGCACAAACAGTAATTTCTCCGCATTGCAAGGTGCAATTCTGAAATTTTTTGCTTTTTCCTGCTCCTCTTAGCATGATAAAGAAGTTTCAGAGAGAGTGAGATGCCAGCTCCTTTCATTCAGTCAGTAGCTTCAATCATTTCTGGACGTTTTTCAATGGCAAAAATCAATGAATATTGTAAATGCACAAACAGTAATTTCTCCGCATTGCAAGGTGCAATTCTGAAATTTTTTGCTTTTTCCTGCTCCTCTTAGCATGATAAAGAAGATTCAAAGAGAGTGAGATGTCAGCTCCTTTCATTCAGTAAGTAGCTTCAAACATTTCTGGTATATGAATAACATGATGTTTTTCAATGGCAAAAATCAATGAATATTGTAAATGCACAAACAGTAATTTCTCCGCATTGCAAGGTGCAATTCTGAAATTTTTTGCTTTTTCCTGCTCCTCTTAGCATGATAAAGAAGATTCAAAGAGAGTGAGATGCCAGCTCCTTTCATTCAGTCAGTAGCTTCAATCATTTCTGGACGTTTTTCAATGGCAAAAATCAATGAATATTGTAAATGCACAAACAGTAATTTCTCCGCATTGCAAGGTGCAATTCTGAAATTTTTTACTTTTTCCTGCTCCGCTTAGCATGATAAAGAAGATTCAAAGAGAGTGAGATGCCAGCTCCTTTCATTCAGTCAGTAGCTTCAATCATTTCTGGTATATGAATAACATGATGTTTTTCAATGGCAAAAATCAATGAATTTTGTAAATGCACAAACAGTAATTTCTCCGCATTGCAAGGCGCAATTCTGAAATTTTTTGCTTTTTCCTGCTCCTCTTAGCATGATAAAGAAGATTCAAAGAGAGTGAGATGCCAGCTCCTTTCATTCAGTCAGTAGCTTCAATCATTTCTGGACGTTTTTCAATGGCAAAAATCAATGAATATTGTAAATGCACAAACAGTAATTTCTCCGCATTGCAAGGTGCAATTCTGAAATTTTTTGCTTTTTCCTGCTCCTCTTAGCATGATAAAGAAGATTCAAAGAGAGTGAGATGCCAGCTCCTTTCATTCAGTCAGTAGCTTCAATCATTTCTGGACGTTTTTCAATGGCAAAAATCAATGAATATTGTAAATGCACAAACAGTAATTTCTCCGCATTGCAAGGTGCAATTCTGAAATTTTTTGCTTTTTCCTGCTCCTCTTAGCATGATAAACAAGATTCAAAGAGAGTGAGATGCCAGCTCCTTTCATTCAGTCAGTAGCTTCAATCATTTCTGGACGTTTTTCAAAGGCAAAAATCAATGAATATTGTAAATGCACAAACAGTAATTTCTCCGCATTGCAAGGTGCAATTCTGAAATTTTTTGCTTTTTCCTGCTCCTCTTAGCATGATAAAGAAGATTCAAAGAGAGTGAGATGCCAGCTCCTTTCATTCAGTCAGTAGCTTCAATCATTTCTGGACGTTTTTCAATGGCAAAAATCAATGAATATTGTAAATGCACAAACAGTAATTTCTCCGCATTGCAAGGTGCAATTCTGAAATTTTTTGCTTTTTCCTGCTCCTCTTAGCATGATAAAGAAGATTCAAAGAGAGTGAGATGCCAGCTCCTTTCATTCAGTCAGTAGCTTCAATCATTTCTGGACGTTTTTCAATGGCAAAAATCAATGAATATTGTAAATGCACAAACAGTAATTTCTCCGCATTGCAAGGTGCAATTCTGAAATTTTTTGCTTTTTCCTGCTCCTCTTAGCATGATAAAGAAGATTCAAAGAGAGTGAGATGCCAGCTCCTTTCATTCAGTCAGTAGCTTCAATCATTTCTGGACGTTTTTCAATGGCAAAAATCCATGAACATTGTAAATGCACAAACTGTAATTTCTCCGCATTGCAAGGTGCAATTCTGAAATTTTTTGCTTTTTCCTGCTCCTCTTAGCATGATAAAGAAGATTCAAAGAGAGTGAGATGCCAGCTCCTTTCATTCAGTCAGTAGCTTCAATCATTTCTGGACGTTTTTCAATGGCAAAAATCAATGAATATTGTAAATGCACAAACAGTAATTTCTCCGCATTGCAAGGTGCAATTCTGAAATTTTTTGCTTTTTCCTGCTCCTCTTAGCATGGTAAAGAAGATTCAAAGAGAGTGAGATTCCAGCTCCTTTCATTCAGTCAGTAGCTTCAAACATTTCTGGTATATGAATAACATGATGTTTTTCAATGGCAAAAATCAATGAATATTGTAAATGCACAAACAGTAATTTCTCCGCATTGCAAGGTGCAAGTCTGAAATTTTTTGCTTTTTCCTGCTCCTCTTAGCATGATAAAGAAGATTCAAAGAGAGTGAGATGCCAGCTCCTTTCATTCAGTCAGTAGCTTCAATCATTTCTGGACGTTTTTCAATGGCAAAAATCAATGAATATTGTAAATGCACAAACAGTAATTTCTCCGCATTGCAAGGTGCAATTCTGAAATTTTTTGCTATTTCCTGCTCCTCTTAGTATGGTAAAGAAGATTCAAAGAGAGTGAGATGCCAGCTCCTTTTATTCAGTCAGTAGCTTCAAACATTTCTGGTATATGAATAACATGATGTTTTTCAATGGCAAAAATCAATGAATATTGTAAATGCACAAACAGTAATTTCTCCGCATTGCAAGGTGCAATTCTGAAATTTTTTGCTTTTTCCTGCTCCTCTTAGCATGATAAAGAAGATTCAAAGAGAGTGAGATGCCAGCTCCTTTCATTCAGTCAGTAGCTTCAATCATTTCTGGACGTTTTTCAATGGCAAAAATCAATGAATATTGTAAATGCACAAACAGTAATTTCTCCGCATTGCAAGGTGCAATTCTGAAATTTTTTGCTTTTTCCTGCTCCTCATAGCATGATAAAGAAGATTCAAAGAGAGTGAGATGCCAGCTCCTTTCATTCAGTCAGTAGCTTCAATCATTTCTGGACGTTTTTCAATGGCAAAAATCAATGAATATTGTAAATGCACAAA
This sequence comes from Phyllobates terribilis, assembly GCF_046119375.1. Lineage (NCBI taxonomy): Eukaryota > Metazoa > Chordata > Amphibia > Anura > Dendrobatidae > Phyllobates > Phyllobates terribilis. The sequence goes on from NW_027364188.1 coordinate 44,879, forward strand.
CAGTAATTTCTCCGCATTGCAAGGTGCAATTCTGAAATTTTTTGCTTTTTCCTGCTCCTCTTAGCATTATGAAGAAGATTCAAAGAGAGTGAGATGCCAGCTCCTTTCATTCAGTCAGTAGCTTCAAACATTTCTGGTATATGAATAACATGATGTTTTTCAATGGCAAAAATCAATGAATATTGTAAATGCACAAACAGTAATTTCTCCGCATTGCAAGGTGCAATTCTGAAATTTTTTGCTTTTTCCTGCTCCTCTTAGCATGATAAAGAAGATTCAAAGAGAGTGAGATGCCAGCTCATTTCGTTCAGTCAGTAGCTTCAATCATTTCTGGACGTTTTTCAATGGCAAAAATCATTGAATATTGTAAATGCACAAACAGTAATTTCTCCGCATTGCAAGATGCAATTCTGAAATTTTTTACTTTTTCCTGCTCCTCTTAGCATGATAAAGAAGATTCAAAGAGAGTGAGATGCCAGCTCCTTTCATTCAGTCAGTAGCTTCAATCATTTACGGTATATGAATAACATGATGTTTTTCAATCGCAAAAATCAATGAATATTGTAAATGCACAAACAGTAATTTCTCCGCATTGCAAGGTGCAATTCTGAAATTTTTTGCTTTTTCCTGCTCCTCATAGCATGATAAAGAAGATTCAAAGAGAGTGAGATGCCAGCTCCTTTCATTCAGTCAGTAGCTTCAATCATTTCTGGACGTTTTTCAATGGCAAAAATCAATGAATATTGTAAATGCACAAACAGTAATTTCTCCGCATTGCAAGGTGCAATTCTGAAATTTTTTGCTTTTTCCTGCTCCTCTTAGCATTATGAAGAAGATTCAAAGAGAGTGAGATGCCAGCTCCTTTCATTCAGTCAGTAGCTTCAAACATTTCTGGTATATGAATAACATGATGTTTTTCAATGGCAAAAATCAATGAATATTGTAAATGCACAAACAGTAATTTCTCCGCATTGCAAGGTGCAATTCTGAAATTTTTTGCTTTTTCCTGCTCCTCTTAGCATGATAAAGAAGATTCAAAGAGAGTGAGATGCCAGCTCATTTCGTTCAGTCAGTAGCTTCAATCATTTCTGGACGTTTTTCAATGGCAAAAATCATTGAATATTGTAAATGCACAAACAGTAATTTCTCCGCATTGCAAGATGCAATTCTGAAATTTTTTACTTTTTCCTGCTCCTCTTAGCATGATAAAGAAGATTCAAAGAGAGTGAGATGCCAGCTCCTTTCATTCAGTCAGTAGCTTCAATCATTTACGGTATATGAATAACATGATGTTTTTCAATCGCAAAAATCAATGAATATTGTAAATGCACAAACAGTAATTTCTCCGCATTGCAAGGTGCAATTCTGAAATTTTTTGCTTTTTCCTGCTCCTCTTAGCATGATAAAGAAGATTCAAAGAGAGTGAGATGCCAGCTCCTTTCATTCAGTCAGTAGCTTCAATCATTTCTGGACGTTTTTCAATGGCAAAAATCAATGAATATTGTAAATGCACAAACAGTAATTTCTCCGCATTGCAAGGTGCAATTCTGAAATTTTTTACTTTTTCCTGCTCCTCTTAGCATGATAAAGAAGATTCAAAGAGAGTGAGATGCCAGCTCCTTTCATTCAGTCAGTAGCTTCAATCATTTCTGGTATATGAATAACATGATGTTTTTCAATGGCAAAAATCAATGAATTTTGTAAATGCACAAACAGTAATTTCTCCGCATTGCAAGGCGCAATTCTGAAATTTTTTGCTTTTTCCTGCTCCTCTTAGCATGATAAAGAAGATTCAAAGAGAGTGAGATGCCAGCTCCTTTCATTCAGTCAGTAGCTTCAATCATTTCTGGACGTTTTTCAATGGCAAAAATCAATGAATATTGTAAATGCACAAACAGTAATTTCTCCGCATTGCAAGGTGCAATTCTGAAATTTTTTGCTTTTTCCTGCTCCTCTTAGCATGATAAAGAAGATTCAAAGAGAGTGAGATGCCAGCTCCTTTCATTCAGTCAGTAGCTTCAATCATTTCTGGACGTTTTTCAATGGCAAAAATCAATGAATATTGTAAATGCACAAACAGTAATTTCTCCGCATTGCAAGGTGCAATTCTGAAATTTTTTGCTTTTTCCTGCTCCTCTTAGCATGATAAACAAGATTCAAAGAGAGTGAGATGCCAGCTCCTTTCATTCAGTCAGTAGCTTCAATCATTTCTGGACGTTTTTCAAAGGCAAAAATCAATGAATATTGTAAATGCACAAACAGTAATTTCTCCGCATTGCAAGGTGCAATTCTGAAATTTTTTGCTTTTTCCTGCTCCTCTTAGCATGATAAAGAAGATTCAAAGAGAGTGAGATGCCAGCTCCTTTCATTCAGTCAGTAGCTTCAAACATTTCTGGTATATGAATAACATGTTTTTCAATGGCAAAAATCAATGAATATTGTAAATGCACAAACAGTAATTTCTCCGCATTGCAAGGTGCAATTCTGAAATTTTTTGCTTTTTCCTGCTCCTCTTAGCATGATAAAGAAGATTCAAAGAGAGTGAGATGCCAGCTCCTTTCATTCAGTCAGTAGCTTCAATCATTTCTGGACGTTTTTCAATGGCAAAAATCAATGAATATTGTAAATGCACAAACAGTAATTTCTCCGCATTGCAAGGTGCAATTCTGAAATTTTTTGCTTTTTCCTGCTCCTCTTAGCATGATAAAGAAGATTCAAAGAGAGTGAGATGCCAGCTCCTTTCATTCAGTCAGTAGCTTCAATCATTTCTGGACGTTTTTCAATGGCAAAAATCCATGAACATTGTAAATGCACAAACTGTAATTTCTCCGCATTGCAAGGTGCAATTCTGAAATTTTTTGCTTTTTCCTGCTCCTCTTAGCATGATAAAGAAGATTCAAAGAGAGTGAGATGCCAGCTCCTTTCATTCAGTCAGTAGCTTCAATCATTTCTGGACGTTTTTCAATGGCAAAAATCAATGAATATTGTAAATGCACAAACAGTAATTTCTCCGCATTGCAAGGTGCAATTCTGAAATTTTTTGCTTTTTCCTGCTCCTCTTAGCATGGTAAAGAAGATTCAAAGAGAGTGAGATTCCAGCTCCTTTCATTCAGTCAGTAGCTTCAAACATTTCTGGTATATGAATAACATGATGTTTTTCAATGGCAAAAATCAATGAATATTGTAAATGCACAAACAGTAATTTCTCCGCATTGCAAGGTGCAAGTCTGAAATTTTTTGCTTTTTCCTGCTCCTCTTAGCATGATAAAGAAGATTCAAAGAGAGTGAGATGCCAGCTCCTTTCATTCAGTCAGTAGCTTCAATCATTTCTGGACGTTTTTCAATGGCAAAAATCAATGAATATTGTAAATGCACAAACTGTAATTTCTCCGCATTGCAAGGTGCAATTCTGAAATTTTTTGCTTTTTCCTGCTCCTCTTAGCATGATAAAGAAGATTCAAAGAGAGTGAGATGCCAGCTCCTTTCATTCAGTCAGTAGCTTCAATCATTTCTGGACGTTTTTCAATGGCAAAAATCAATGAATATTGTAAATGCACAAACAGTAATTTCTCCGCATTGCAAGGTGCAATTCTGAAATTTTTTGCTATTTCCTGCTCCTCTTAGTATGATAAAGACGATTCAAAGAGAGTGAGATGCCAGCTACTTTCATTCAGTCAGTAGCTTCAATCATTTCTGGTATATGAATAACATGATGTTTTTCAATGGCAAAAATCAATGAATATTGTAAATGCACAAACAGTAATTTCTCCGCATTGCAAGGTGCAATTCTGAAATTTTTTGCTTTTTCCTGCTGCTCTTAGCATGATAAAGAAGATTCAAAGAGAGTGAGATGCCAGCTCCTTTCATTCAGTCAGTAGCTTCAATCATTTCTGGTATATGAATAACATGATGTTTTTCAATGGCAAAAATCAATGAATATTGTAAATGCACAAACAGTAATTTATCCGCATTGCAAGGTGCAATTCTGAAATTTTTTGCTTTTTCCTGCTCCTCTTAGCATGATAAAGAAGATTCAAAGAGAGTGAGATGCCATCTCCTTTCATTCAGTCAGTAGCTTCAAACATTTCTGGTATATGAATAACATGATGATTTTCAATGGCAAAAATCAATGAATATTGTAAATGCACAAACAGTAATTTCTCCGCATTGCAAGGTGCAATTCTGAAATTTTTTGCTTTTTCCTGCTCCTCTTAGCATGATAAAGAAGATTCAAAGAGAGTGAGATGCCAGCTCCTTTCATTCAGTCAGTAGCTTCAATCATTTCTGGTATATGAATAACATGATGTTTTTCAATGGCAAAAATCAATGAATTTTGTAAATGCACAAACAGTAATTTCTCCACATTGCAAGGTGCAATTCTGAAATTTTTTGCTTTTTCCTGCTCCTCTTAGCATGATAAAGAAGATTCAAAGAGAGTGAGATGCCAGCTCCTTTCATTCAGTCAGTAGCTTCAATCATTTCTGGACGTTTTTCAATGGCAAAAATCAATGAATTGTAAATGCACAAACAGTAATTTCTCCGCATTGCAAGGTGCAATTCTGAAATTTTTTGCTTTTTCCTGCTCCTCTTAGCATGATAAAGAAGATTCAAAGAGAGTGAGATGCCAGCTCCTTTCATTCAGTCAGTAGCTTCAAACATTTCTGGTATATGAATAACATGATGTTTTTCAATGGCAAAAATCAATGAATATTTTAAATGCACAAACAGTGATTTCTCCGCATTGCAAGGTGCAATTCTGAAATTTTTTGCTTTTTCCTGCTCCTCTTTGCATGATAAAGAAGATTTAAAGAGAGTGAGATGCCAGCTCCTTTCGTTCAGTCAGTAGCTTCAATCATTTCTGGACGTTTTTCAATGGCAAAAATCATTGAATATTGTAAATGCACAAACATTAATTTCTCCGCATTGCAAGGTGCAATTCTGAAATTTTTTACTTTTTCCTGCTCCTCTTAGCATGATAAAGAAGATTCAAAGAGAGTGAGATGCCAGCTCCTTTCATTCAGTCAGTAGCTTCAATCATTTCTGGTATATGAATAACATGATGTTTTTCAATGGCAAAAATCAATGAATATTGTAAATGCACAAACAGTAATTTCTCCACATTGCAAGGTGCAATTCTGAAATTTTTTACTTTTTCCTGCTCCTCTTAGCATGATAAAGAAGATTCAAAGAGAGTGAGATGCCAGCTCTTTCATTCAGTCAGTAGCTTCAATCATTTCTGGTATATGAATAACATGATGTTTTTCAATGGCAAAAATCAATGAATATTGTAAATGCACAAACAGTAATTTATCCGCATTGCAAGGTGCAATTCTGAAATTTTTTGCTTTTTCCTGCTCCTCTTAGCATGATAAAGAAGATTCAAAGAGAGTGAGATGCCAGCTCCTTTCATTCAGTCAGTAGCTTCAAACATTTCTGGTATATGAATAACATGATGATTTTCAATGGCAAAAATCAATGAATATTGTAAATGCACAAACAGTAATTTCTCCGCATTGCAAGGTGCAATTCTGAAATTTTTTGCTTTTTCCTGCTCCTCTTAGCATGATAAAGAAGATTCAAAGAGAGTGAGATGCCAGCTCATTTCGTTCAGTCAGTAGCTTCAATCATTTCTGGACGTTTTTCAATGGCAAAAATCATTGAATATTGTAAATGCACAAACAGTAATTTCTCCGCATTGCAAGATGCAATTCTGAAATTTTTTACTTTTTCCTGCTCCTCTTAGCATGATAAAGAAGATTCAAAGAGAGTGAGATGCCAGCTCCTTTCATTCAGTCAGTAGCTTCAATCATTTACGGTATATGAATAACATGATGTTTTTCAATCGCAAAAATCAATGAATATTGTAAATGCACAAACAGTAATTTCTCCGCATTGCAAGGTGCAATTCTGAAATTTTTTGCTTTTTCCTGCTCCTCTTAGCATGATAAAGAAGATTCAAAGAGAGTGAGATGCCAGCTCCTTTCATTCAGTCAGTAGCTTCAATCATTTCTGGACGTTTTTCAATGGCAAAAATCAATGAATATTGTAAATGCACAAACAGTAATTTCTCCGCATTGCAAGGTGCAATTCTGAAATTTTTTACTTTTTCCTGCTCCTCTTAGCATGATAAAGAAGATTCAAAGAGAGTGAGATGCCAGCTCCTTTCATTCAGTCAGTAGCTTCAATCATTTCTGGTATATGAATAACATGATGTTTTTCAATGGCAAAAATCAATGAATTTTGTAAATGCACAAACAGTAATTTCTCCGCATTGCAAGGCGCAATTCTGAAATTTTTTGCTTTTTCCTGCTCCTCTTAGCATGATAAAGAAGATTCAAAGAGAGTGAGATGCCAGCTCCTTTCATTCAGTCAGTAGCTTCAATCATTTCTGGACGTTTTTCAATGGCAAAAATCAATGAATATTGTAAATGCACAAACAGTAATTTCTCCGCATTGCAAGGTGCAATTCTGAAATTTTTTGCTTTTTCCTGCTCCTCTTAGCATGATAAAGAAGATTCAAAGAGAGTGAGATGCCAGCTCCTTTCATTCAGTCAGTAGCTTCAATCATTTCTGGACGTTTTTCAATGGCAAAAATCAATGAATATTGTAAATGCACAAACAGTAATTTCTCCGCATTGCAAGGTGCAATTCTGAAATTTTTTGCTTTTTCCTGCTCCTCTTAGCATGATAAACAAGATTCAAAGAGAGTGAGATGCCAGCTCCTTTCATTCAGTCAGTAGCTTCAATCATTTCTGGACGTTTTTCAAAGGCAAAAATCAATGAATATTGTAAATGCACAAACAGTAATTTCTCCGCATTGCAAGGTGCAATTCTGAAATTTTTTGCTTTTTCCTGCTCCTCTTAGCATGATAAAGAAGATTCAAAGAGAGTGAGATGCCAGCTCCTTTCATTCAGTCAGTAGCTTCAAACATTTCTGGTATATGAATAACATGTTTTTCAATGGCAAAAATCAATGAATATTGTAAATGCACAAACAGTAATTTCTCCGCATTGCAAGGTGCAATTCTGAAATTTTTTGCTTTTTCCTGCTCCTCTTAGCATGATAAAGAAGATTCAAAGAGAGTGAGATGCCAGCTCCTTTCATTCAGTCAGTAGCTTCAATCATTTCTGGACGTTTTTCAATGGCAAAAATCAATGAATATTGTAAATGCACAAACAGTAATTTCTCCGCATTGCAAGGTGCAATTCTGAAATTTTTTGCTTTTTCCTGCTCCTCTTAGCATGATAAAGAAGATTCAAAGAGAGTGAGATGCCAGCTCCTTTCATTCAGTCAGTAGCTTCAATCATTTCTGGACGTTTTTCAATGGCAAAAATCCATGAACATTGTAAATGCACAAACTGTAATTTCTCCGCATTGCAAGGTGCAATTCTGAAATTTTTTGCTTTTTCCTGCTCCTCTTAGCATGATAAAGAAGATTCAAAGAGAGTGAGATGCCAGCTCCTTTCATTCAGTCAGTAGCTTCAATCATTTCTGGACGTTTTTCAATGGCAAAAATCAATGAATATTGTAAATGCACAAACAGTAATTTCTCCGCATTGCAAGGTGCAATTCTGAAATTTTTTGCTTTTTCCTGCTCCTCTTAGCATGGTAAAGAAGATTCAAAGAGAGTGAGATTCCAGCTCCTTTCATTCAGTCAGTAGCTTCAAACATTTCTGGTATATGAATAACATGATGTTTTTCAATGGCAAAAATCAATGAATATTGTAAATGCACAAACAGTAATTTCTCCGCATTGCAAGGTGCAAGTCTGAAATTTTTTGCTTTTTCCTGCTCCTCTTAGCATGATAAAGAAGATTCAAAGAGAGTGAGATGCCAGCTCCTTTCATTCAGTCAGTAGCTTCAATCATTTCTGGACGTTTTTCAATGGCAAAAATCAATGAATATTGTAAATGCACAAACTGTAATTTCTCCGCATTGCAAGGTGCAATTCTGAAATTTTTTGCTTTTTCCTGCTCCTCTTAGCATGATAAAGAAGATTCAAAGAGAGTGAGATGCCAGCTCCTTTCATTCAGTCAGTAGCTTCAATCATTTCTGGACGTTTTTCAATGGCAAAAATCAATGAATATTGTAAATGCACAAACAGTAATTTCTCCGCATTGCAAGGTGCAATTCTGAAATTTTTTGCTATTTCCTGCTCCTCTTAGTATGATAAAGACGATTCAAAGAGAGTGAGATGCCAGCTACTTTCATTCAGTCAGTAGCTTCAATCATTTCTGGTATATGAATAACATGATGTTTTTCAATGGCAAAAATCAATGAATATTGTAAATGCACAAACAGTAATTTCTCCGCATTGCAAGGTGCAATTCTGAAATTTTTTGCTTTTTCCTGCTGCTCTTAGCATGATAAAGAAGATTCAAAGAGAGTGAGATGCCAGCTCCTTTCATTCAGTCAGTAGCTTCAATCATTTCTGGTATATGAATAACATGATGTTTTTCAATGGCAAAAATCAATGAATATTGTAAATGCACAAACAGTAATTTATCCGCATTGCAAGGTGCAATTCTGAAATTTTTTGCTTTTTCCTGCTCCTCTTAGCATGATAAAGAAGATTCAAAGAGAGTGAGATGCCATCTCCTTTCATTCAGTCAGTAGCTTCAAACATTTCTGGTATATGAATAACATGATGATTTTCAATGGCAAAAATCAATGAATATTGTAAATGCACAAACAGTAATTTCTCCGCATTGCAAGGTGCAATTCTGAAATTTTTTGCTTTTTCCTGCTCCTCTTAGCATGATAAAGAAGATTCAAAGAGAGTGAGATGCCAGCTCCTTTCATTCAGTCAGTAGCTTCAATCATTTCTGGTATATGAATAACATGATGTTTTTCAATGGCAAAAATCAATGAATTTTGTAAATGCACAAACAGTAATTTCTCCACATTGCAAGGTGCAATTCTGAAATTTTTTGCTTTTTCCTGCTCCTCTTAGCATGATAAAGAAGATTCAAAGAGAGTGAGATGCCAGCTCCTTTCATTCAGTCAGTAGCTTCAATCATTTCTGGACGTTTTTCAATGGCAAAAATCAATGAATTGTAAATGCACAAACAGTAATTTCTCCGCATTGCAAGGTGCAATTCTGAAATTTTTTGCTTTTTCCTGCTCCTCTTAGCATGATAAAGAAGATTCAAAGAGAGTGAGATGCCAGCTCCTTTCATTCAGTCAGTAGCTTCAAACATTTCTGGTATATGAATAACATGATGTTTTTCAATGGCAAAAATCAATGAATATTTTAAATGCACAAACAGTGATTTCTCCGCATTGCAAGGTGCAATTCTGAAATTTTTTGCTTTTTCCTGCTCCTCTTTGCATGATAAAGAAGATTTAAAGAGAGTGAGATGCCAGCTCCTTTCGTTCAGTCAGTAGCTTCAATCATTTCTGGACGTTTTTCAATGGCAAAAATCATTGAATATTGTAAATGCACAAACATTAATTTCTCCGCATTGCAAGGTGCAATTCTGAAATTTTTTACTTTTTCCTGCTCCTCTTAGCATGATAAAGAAGATTCAAAGAGAGTGAGATGCCAGCTCCTTTCATTCAGTCAGTAGCTTCAATCATTTCTGGTATATGAATAACATGATGTTTTTCAATGGCAAAAATCAATGAATATTGTAAATGCACAAACAGTAATTTCTCCACATTGCAAGGTGCAATTCTGAAATTTTTTACTTTTTCCTGCTCCTCTTAGCATGATAAAGAAGATTCAAAGAGAGTGAGATGCCAGCTCTTTCATTCAGTCAGTAGCTTCAATCATTTCTGGTATATGAATAACATGATGTTTTTCAATGGCAAAAATCAATGAATATTGTAAATGCACAAACAGTAATTTATCCGCATTGCAAGGTGCAATTCTGAAATTTTTTGCTTTTTCCTGCTCCTCTTAGCATGATAAAGAAGATTCAAAGAGAGTGAGATGCCAGCTCCTTTCATTCAGTCAGTAGCTTCAAACATTTCTGGTATATGAATAACATGATGATTTTCAATGGCAAAAATCAATTAATATTGTAAATGCACAAACAGTAATTTCTCCGCATTGCAAGGTGCAATTCTGAAATTTTTTGCTTTTTCCTGCTCCTCTTAGCATGATAAAGAAGATTCAAAGAGAGTGAGATGCCAGCTCCTTTCATTCAGTCAGTAGCTTCAATCATTTCTGGACGTTTTTCAATGGCAAAAATCAATGAATATTGTAAATGCACAAACAGTAATTTCTCCGCATTGCAAGGTGCAATTCTGAAATTTTTTGCTTTTTCCTGCTCCTCTTAGCATGATAAAGAAGATTCAAAGAGAGTGAGATGCCAGCTCCTTTCATTCAGTCAGTAGCTTCAATCATTTCTGGTATATGAATAACATGATGTTTTTCAATGGCAAAAATCAATGAATTTTGTAAATGCACAAACAGTAATTTCTCCGCATTGCAAGGTGCAATTCTGAATTTTTTTGCTTTTTCCTGCTCCTCTTAGCATGATAAAGAAGATTCAAAGAGAGTGAGATGCCAGCTCCTTTCATTCAGTCAGTAGCTTCAATCATTTCTGGACGTTTTTCAATGGCAAAAATCAATGAATATTGTAAATGCACAAACAGTAATTTCTCCGCATTGCAAGGTGCAATTCTGAAATTTTTTGCTTTTTCGTGCTCCTCTTAGCATGATAAACAAGATTCAAAGAGAGTGAGATGCCAGCTCCTTTCATTCAGTCAGTAGCTTCAATCATTTCTGGACGTTTTTCAATGGCAAAAATCATTGAATATTGTAAATGCACAAACAGTAATTTCTCCGCATTGCAAGGTGCAATTCTGAAATTTTTTACTTTTTCCTGCTCCTCTTAGCATGATAAAGAAGATTCAAAGAGAGTGAGATGCCAGCTCCTTTCATTCAGTCAGTAGCTTCAATCATTTCTGGTATATGAATAACATGATGTTTTTCAATCGCAAAAATCAATGAATATTGTAAATGCACAAACAGTAATTTCTCCGCATTGCAAGGTGCAATTCTGAAATTTTTTGCTTTTTCCTGCTCCTCTTAGCATGATAAAGAAGATTCAAAGAGAGTGAGATGCCAGCTCCTTTCATTCAGTCAGTAGCTTCAATCATTTCTGGACGTTTTTCAATGGCAAAAATCAATGAATATTGTAAATGCACAAACAGTAATTTCTCCACATTGCAAGGTGAAATTCTGAAATTTTTTGCTTTTTCCTGCTCCTCTTAGCATGATAAAGAAGATTCAAAGAGAGTGAGATGCCAGCTCCTTTCATTCAGTCAGTAGCTTCAATCATTTCTGGACATTTTTCAATGGCAAAAATCAATGAATATTGTAAATGCACAAACAGTAATTTCTCCGCATTGCAAGGTGCAATTCTGAAATTTTTTGCTTTTTCCTGCTCCTCTTAGCATGATAAAGAAGATTCAGAGAGAGTGAGATGCCAGCTCCTTTCATTCAGTCAGTAGCTTCAATCATTTCTGGACGTTTTTCAATGGCAAAAATCAATGAATATTGTAAATGCACAAACAGTAATTTCTCCGCATTGCAAGGTGCAATTCTGAAATTTTTTGCTTTTTCCTGCTCCTCTTAGCATGATAAAGAAGATTCAAAGAGAGTGAGGTGCCAGCTCCTTTCATTCAGTCAGGAGCTTCAAACATTTCTGGTATATGAATAACATGTTTTTCAATGGCAAAAATCAATGAATATTGTAAATGCACAAACAGTAATTTCTCGTCATTGCAAGGTGCAATTTTGAAATTTTTTGCTTTTTCCTGCTACTCTTAGCATGATAAAGAAGATTCAAAGAGAGTGAGATGCCAGCTCCTTTCATTCAGTCAGTAGCTTCAATCATTTCTGGACGTTTTTCAATGGCAAAAATCAATGAATATTGTAAATGCACAAACAGTAATTTCTCCGCATTGCAAGGTGCAATTCTGAAATTTTTTGCTTTTTCCTGCTCCTCTTAGCATGATAAAGAAGATTCAAAGAGAGTGAGATGCCAGCTCCTTTCATTCAGTCAGTAGCTTCAATCATTTCTGGACGTTTTTCAATGGCAAAAATCAATGAATATTGTAAATGCACAAACTGTAATTTCTCCGCATTGCAAGGTGCAATTCTGAAATTTTTTGCTTTTTCCTGCTCCTCTTAGCATGATAAAGAAGATTCAAAGAGAGTGAGATGCCAGCTCCTTTCATTCAGTCAGTAGCTTCAATCATTTCTGGACGTTTTTCAATGGCAAAAATCAATGAATATTGTAAATGCACAAACAGTAATTTCTCCGCATTGCAAGGTGCAATTCTGAAATTTTTTGCTTTTTCCTGCTCCTCTTAGCATGATAAAGAAGTTTCAGAGAGAGTGAGATGCCAGCTCCTTTCATTCAGTCAGTAGCTTCAATCATTTCTGGACGTTTTTCAATGGCAAAAATCAATGAATATTGTAAATGCACAAACAGTAATTTCTCCGCATTGCAAGGTGCAATTCTGAAATTTTTTGCTTTTTCCTGCTCCTCTTAGCATGATAAAGAAGATTCAAAGAGAGTGAGATGTCAGCTCCTTTCATTCAGTAAGTAGCTTCAAACATTTCTGGTATATGAATAACATGATGTTTTTCAATGGCAAAAATCAATGAATATTGTAAATGCACAAACAGTAATTTCTCCGCATTGCAAGGTGCAATTCTGAAATTTTTTGCTTTTTCCTGCTCCTCTTAGCATGATAAAGAAGATTCAAAGAGAGTGAGATGCCAGCTCCTTTCATTCAGTCAGTAGCTTCAATCATTTCTGGTATATGAATAACATGATGTTTTTCAATGGCAAAAATCAATGAATTTTGTAAATGCACAAACAGTAATTTCTCAGCATTGCAAGGTGCAATTCTGAAATTTTTTGCTTTTTCCTGCTCCTCTTAGCATGATAAAGAAGATTCAAAGAGAGTGAGATGCCAGCTCCTTTCATTGTCAGTAGCTTCAATCATTTCTGGACGTTTTCCAATGGCAAAAATCAATGAATATTGTAAATGCACAAACAGTAATTTCTCCGCATTGCAAGGTGCAATTCTGAAATTTTTTGCTTTTTCCTGCTCCTCTTAGCATTATGAAGAAGATTCAAAGAGAGTGAGATACCAGCTCCTTTCATTCAGTCAGTAGCTTCAAACATTTCTGGTATATGAATAACATGATGTTTTTCAATGGCAAAAATCAATGAATTTTGTAAATGCACAAACAGTAATTTCTCCGCATTGCAAGGCGCAATTCTGAAATTTTTTGCTTTTTCCTGCTCCTCTTAGCATGATAAAGAAGATTCAAAGAGAGTGAGATGCCAGCTCCTTTCATTCAGTCAGTAGCTTCAATCATTTCTGGACATTTTTCAATGGCAAAAATCAATGAATATTGTAAATGCACAAACAGTAATTTCTCCGCATTGCAAGGTGCAATTCTGAAATTTTTTGCTTTTTCCTGCTCCTCTTAGCATGATAAAGAAGATTCAAAGAGAGTGAGATGCCAGCTCCTTTCATTCAGTCAGTAGCTTCAATCATTTCTGGACGTTTTTCAATGGCAAAAATCAATGAATATTGTAAATGCACAAACAGTAATTTCTCCGCATTGCAAGGTGCAATTCTGAAATTTTTTGCTTTTTCCTGCTCCTCTTAGCATGATAAAGAAGATTCAAAGAGAGTGAGGTGCCAGCTCCTTTCATTCAGTCAGGAGCTTCAAACATTTCTGGTATATGAATAACATGTTTTTCAATGGCAAAAATCAATGAATATTGTAAATGCACAAACAGTAATTTCTCCGCATTGCAAGGTGCAATTCTGAAATTTTTTGCTTTTTCCTGCTCCTCTTAGCATGATAAAGAAGATTCAAAGAGAGTGAGATGCCAGCTCCTTTCATTCAGTCAGTAGCTTCAATCATTTCTGGACGTTTTTCAATGGCAAAAATCAATGAATATTGTAAATGCACAAACAGTAATTTCTCCGCATTGCAAGGTGCAATTCTGAAATTTTTTGCTTTTTCCTGCTCCTCTTAGCATGATAAAGAAGATTCAAAGAGAGTGAGATGCCAGCTCCTTTCATTCAGTCAGTAGCTTCAATCATTTCTGGACGTTTTTCAATGGCAAAAATCAATGAATATTGTAAATGCACAAACAGTAATTTCTCCGCATTGCAAGGTGCAATTCTGAAATTTTTTGCTTTTTCCTGCTCCTCTTAGCATGATAAAGAAGATTCAAAGAGAGTGAGATGCCAGCTCCTTTCATTCAGTCAGTAGCTTCAATCATTTCTGGACGTTTTTCAATGGCAAAAATCAATGAATATTGTAAATGCACAAACAGTAATTTCTCCGCATTGCAAGGTGCAATTCTGAAATTTTTTGCTTTTTCCTGCTCCTCTTAGCATGATAAAGAAGATTCAAAGAGAGTGAGATGTCAGCTCCTTTCATTCAGTCAGTAGCTTCAAACATTTCTGGTATATGAATAACATGATGTTTTTCAATGGCAAAAATCAATGAATATTGTAAATGCACAAACAGTAATTTCTCCGCATTGCAAGGTGCAATTCTGAAATTTTTTGCTTTTTCCTGCTCCTCTTAGCATGATAAAGAAGATTCAAAGAGAGTGAGATGCCAGCTCCTTTCATTCAGTCAGTAGCTTCAATCATTTCTGGTATATGAATAACATGATGTTTTTCAATGGCAAAAATCAATGAATTTTGTAAATGCACAAACAGTAATTTCTCAGCATTGCAAGGTGCAATTCTGAAATTTTTTGCTTTTTCCTGCTCCTCTTAGCATGATAAAGAAGATTCAAAGAGAGTGAGAAGCCAGCTCCTTTCATTGTCAGTAGCTTCAATCATTTCTTGACGTTTTTCAATGGCAAAAATCAATGAATATTGTAAATGCACAAACAGTAATTTCTCCGCATTGCAAGGTGCAATTCTGAAATTTTTTACTTTTTCCTGCTCCTCTTAGCATGATAAAGAAGATTCAAAGAGAGTGAGATGCCAGCTCCTTTCATTCAGTCAGTAGCTTCAATCATTTCTGGTATATGAATAACATGATGTTTTTCAATCGCAAAAATCAATGAATATTGTAAATGCACAAACAGTAATTTCTCCGCATTGCAAGGTGCAATTCTGAAATTTTTTGCTTTTTCCTGCTCCTCTTAGCATGATAAAGAAGATTCAAAGAGAGTGAGATGCCAGCTCCTTTCATTCAGTCAGTAGCTTCAATCATTTCTGGACGTTTTTCAATGGCAAAAATCAATGAATATTGTAAATGCACAAACAGTAATTTCTCCACATTGCAAGGTGCAATTCTGAAATTTTTTGCTTTTTCCTGCTCCTCTTAGCATGATAAAGAAGATTCAAAGAGAGTGAGATGCCAGCTCCTTTCATTCAGTCAGTAGCTTCAATCATTTCTGGACATTTTTCAATGGCAAAAATCAATGAATATTGTAAATGCACAAACAGTAATTTCTCCGCATTGCAAGGTGCAATTCTGAAATTTTTTGCTTTTTCCTGCTCCTCTTAGCATGATAAAGAAGATTCAGAGAGAGTGAGATGCCAGCTCCTTTCATTCAGTCAGTAGCTTCAATCATTTCTGGACGTTTTTCAATGGCAAAAATCAATGAATATTGTAAATGCACAAACAGTAATTTCTCCGCATTGCAAGGTGCAATTCTGAAATTTTTTGCTTTTTCCTGCTCCTCTTAGCATGATAAAGAAGATTCAAAGAGAGTGAGGTGCCAGCTCCTTTCATTCAGTCAGGAGCTTCAAACATTTCTGGTACATGAATAACATGTTTTTCAATGGCAAAAATCAATGAATATTGTAAATGCACAAACAGTAATTTCTCGTCATTGCAAGGTGCAATTTTGAAATTTTTTGCTTTTTCCTGCTACTCTTAGCATGATAAAGAAGATTCAAAGAGAGTGAGATGCCAGCTCCTTTCATTCAGTCAGTAGCTTCAATCATTTCTGGACGTTTTTCAATGGCAAAAATCAATGAATATTGTAAATGCACAAACAGTAATTTCTCCGCAATGCAAGGTGCAATTCTGAAATTTTTTGCTTTTTCCTGCTCCTCTTAGCATGATAAAGAAGATTCAAAGAGAGTGAGATGCCAGCTCCTTTCATTCAGTCAGTAGCTTCAATCATTTCTGGACGTTTTTCAATGGCAAAAATCAATGAATATTGTAAATGCACAAACTGTAATTTCTCCGCATTGCAAGGTGCAATTCTGAAATTTTTTGCTTTTTCCTGCTCCTCTTAGCATGATAAAGAAGATTCAAAGAGAGTGAGATGCCAGCTCCTTTCATTCAGTCAGTAGCTTCAATCATTTCTGGACGTTTTTCAATGGCAAAAATCAATGAATATTGTAAATGCACAAACAGTAATTTCTCCGCATTGCAAGGTGCAATTCTGAAATTTTTTGCTTTTTCCTGCTCCTCTTAGCATGATAAAGAAGTTTCAGAGAGAGTGAGATGCCAGCTCCTTTCATTCAGTCAGTAGCTTCAATCATTTCTGGACGTTTTTCAATGGCAAAAATCAATGAATATTGTAAATGCACAAACAGTAATTTCTCCGCATTGCAAGGTGCAATTCTGAAATTTTTTGCTTTTTCCTGCTCCTCTTAGCATGATAAAGAAGATTCAAAGAGAGTGAGATGTCAGCTCCTTTCATTCAGTAAGTAGCTTCAAACATTTCTGGTATATGAATAACATGATGTTTTTCAATGGCAAAAATCAATGAATATTGTAAATGCACAAACAGTAATTTCTCCGCATTGCAAGGTGCAATTCTGAAATTTTTTGCTTTTTCCTGCTCCTCTTAGCATGATAAAGAAGATTCAAAGAGAGTGAGATGCCAGCTCCTTTCATTCAGTCAGTAGCTTCAATCATTTCTGGTATATGAATAACATGATGTTTTTCAATGGCAAAAATCAATGAATTTTGTAAATGCACAAACAGTAATTTCTCAGCATTGCAAGGTGCAATTCTGAAATTTTTTGCTTTTTCCTGCTCCTCTTAGCATGATAAAGAAGATTCAAAGAGAGTGAGATGCCAGCTCCTTTCATTGTCAGTAGCTTCAATCATTTCTGGACGTTTTCCAATGGCAAAAATCAATGAATATTGTAAATGCACAAACAGTAATTTCTCCGCATTGCAAGGTGCAATTCTGAAATTTTTTGCTTTTTCCTGCTCCTCTTAGCATTATGAAGAAGATTCAAAGAGAGTGAGATACCAGCTCCTTTCATTCAGTCAGTAGCTTCAAACATTTCTGGTATATGAATAACATGATGTTTTTCAATGGCAAAAATCAATGAATTTTGTAAATGCACAAACAGTAATTTCTCCGCATTGCAAGGCGCAATTCTGAAATTTTTTGCTTTTTCCTGCTCCTCTTAGCATGATAAAGAAGATTCAAAGAGAGTGAGATGCCAGCTCCTTTCATTCAGTCAGTAGCTTCAATCATTTCTGGACATTTTTCAATGGCAAAAATCAATGAATATTGTAAATGCACAAACAGTAATTTCTCCGCATTGCAAGGTGCAATTCTGAAATTTTTTGCTTTTTCCTGCTCCTCTTAGCATGATAAAGAAGATTCAAAGAGAGTGAGATGCCAGCTCCTTTCATTCAGTCAGTAGCTTCAATCATTTCTGGACATTTTTCAATGGCAAAAATCAATGAATATTGTAAATGCACAAACAGTAATTTCTCCGCATTGCAAGGTGCAATTCTGAAATTTTTTGCTTTTTCCTGCTCCTCTTAGCATGATAAAGAAGATTCAAAGAGAGTGAGGTGCCAGCTCCTTTCATTCAGTCAGGAGCTTCAAACATTTCTGGTATATGAATAACATGTTTTTCAATGGCAAAAATCAATGAATATTGTAAATGCACAAACAGTAATTTCTCCGCATTGCAAGGTGCAATTCTGAAATTTTTTGCTTTTTCCTGCTCCTCTTAGCATGATAAAGAAGATTCAAAGAGAGTGAGATGCCAGCTCCTTTCATTCAGTCAGTAGCTTCAATCATTTCTGGACGTTTTTCAATGGCAAAAATCAATGAATATTGTAAATGCACAAACAGTAATTTCTCCGCATTGCAAGGTGCAATTCTGAAATTTTTTGCTTTTTCCTGCTCCTCTTAGCATGATAAAGAAGATTCAAAGAGAGTGAGATGCCAGCTCCTTTCATTCAGTCAGTAGCTTCAATCATTTCTGGACGTTTTTCAATGGCAAAAATCAATGAATATTGTAAATGCACAAACAGTAATTTCTCCGCATTGCAAGGTGCAATTCTGAAATTTTTTGCTTTTTCCTGCTCCTCTTAGCATGATAAAGAAGATTCAAAGAGAGTGAGATGCCAGCTCCTTTCATTCAGTCAGTAGCTTCAATCATTTCTGGACGTTTTTCAATGGCAAAAATCAATGAATATTGTAAATGCACAAACAGTAATTTCTCCGCATTGCAAGGTGCAATTCTGAAATTTTTTGCTTTTTCCTGCTCCTCTTAGCATGATAAAGAAGATTCAAAGAGAGTGAGATGTCAGCTCCTTTCATTCAGTCAGTAGCTTCAAACATTTCTGGTATATGAATAACATGATGTTTTTCAATGGCAAAAATCAATGAATATTGTAAATGCACAAACAGTAATTTCTCCGCATTGCAAGGTGCAATTCTGAAATTTTTTGCTTTTTCCTGCTCCTCTTAGCATGATAAAGAAGATTCAAAGAGAGTGAGATGCCAGCTCCTTTCATTCAGTCAGTAGCTTCAATCATTTCTGGTATATGAATAACATGATGTTTTTCAATGGCAAAAATCAATGAATTTTGTAAATGCACAAACAGTAATTTCTCAGCATTGCAAGGTGGAATTCTGAAATTTTTTGCTTTTTCCTGCTCCTCTTAGCATGATAAAGAAGATTCAAAGAGAGTGAGAAGCCAGCTCCTTTCATTGTCAGTAGCTTCAATCATTTCTTGACGTTTTTCAATGGCAAAAATCAATGAATATTGTAAATGCACAAACAGTAATTTCTCCGCATTGCAAGGTGCAATTCTGAAATTTTTTGCTTTTTCCTGCTCCTCTTAGCATTATGAAGAAGATTCAAAGAGAGTGAGATACCAGCTCCTTTCATTCAGTCAGTAGCTTCAAACATTTCTGGTATATGAATAACATGATGTTTTTCAATGGCAAAAATCAATGAATATTGTAAATGCACAAACAGTAATTTCTCCGCATTGCAAGGTGCAATTCTAAAATTTTTTGCTTTTTCTTGCTCCTCTTAGCATGATAAAGAAGATTCAAAGAGAGTGAGATGCCAGCTCCTTTCGTTCAGTCAGTAGCTTCAGTCATTTCTGGACGTTTTTCAATGGCAAAAATCATTGAATATTGTAAATGCACAAACAGTAATTTCTCCGCATTGCAAGGTGCAATTCTGAAATTTTTTACTTTTTCCTGCTCCTCTTAGCATGATAAAGAAGATTCAAAGAGAGTGAGATGCCAGCTCCTTTCATTCAGTCAGTAGTTTCAATCATTTCTGGACGTTTTTCAATTGCAAAAATCAATGAATATTGTAAATGCACAAACAGTAATTTCTCCGCATTGCAAGGTGCAATTCTGAAATTTTTTGCTTTTTCCTGCTCCTCTTAGCATGATAAAGAAGATTCAAAGAGAGTGAGATGCCAGCTCCTTTCATTCAGTCAGTAGCTTCAATCATTTCTGGACTTTTTTCAATGGCAAAAATCAATGAATATTGTAAATGCACAAACAGTAATTTCTCCGCATTGCAAGGTGCAATTCTGAAATTTTTTGCTTTTTCCTGCTCCTCTTAGCATGATAAAGAAGATTCAAAGAGAGTGAGATGCCAGCTCCTTTCCTTCAGTCAGTAGCTTCAATCATTTCTGGTATATGAATAACATGATGTTTTTCAATGGCAAAAATCAATGAATTTTGTAAATGCACAAATAGTAATTTCTCCGCATTGCAAGGCGCAATTCTGAAATTTTTTGCTTTTTCCTGCTCCTCTTAGCATGATAAAGAAGATTCAAAGAGAGTGAGATGCCAGCTCCTTTCATTCAGTCAGTAGCTTCAATCATTTCTGGACATTTTTCAATGGCAAAAATCAATGAATATTGTAAATGCACAAACAGTAATTTCTCCGCATTGCAAGGTGCAATTCTGAAATTTTTTGCTTTTTCCTGCTCCTCTAAGCATGATAAAGAAGATTCAAAGAGAGTGAGATGCCAGCTCCTTTCATTCAGTCAGTAGCTTCAATCATTTCTGGACGTTTTTCAATGGCAAAAATCAATGAATATTGTAAATGCACAAACAGTAATTTCTCCGCATTGCAAGGTGCAATTCTGAAATTTTTTGCTTTTTCCTGCTCCTCTTAGCATGATAAAGAAGATTCAAAGAGAGTGAGATGCCAGCTCCTTTCATTCAGTCAGGAGCTTCAAACATTTCTGGTATATGAATAACATGTTTTTCAATGTCAAAAATCAATGAATATTGTAAATGCACAAACAGTAATTTCTCCGCATTGCAAGGTGCAATTCTGAAATTTTTTGCTTTTTCCTTCTCCTCTTAGCATGATAAAGAAGATTCAAAGAGAGTGAGATGCCAGCTCCTTTCATTCAGTCAGTAGCTTCAATCATTTCTGGACGTTTTTCAATGGCAAAAATCAATGAATATTGTAAATGCACAAATAGTAATTACTCCGCATTGCAAGGTGCAATTCTGAAATTTTTTGCTTTTTCCTGCTCCTCTTAGCATGATAAAGAAGACTCAAAGAGAGTGAGATGCCAGCTCCTTTTATTCAGTCAGTAGCTTCAATCATTTCTGGACGTTTTTCAATGGCAAAAATCAATGAATATTGTAAATGCACAAACTGTAATTTCTCCGCATTGCAAGGTGCAATTCTGAAATTTTTTGCTTTTTCCTGCTCCTCTTAGCATGATAAAGAAGATTCAAAGAGAGTGAGATGCCAGCTCCTTTCATTCAGTCAGTAGCTTCAATCATTTCTGGACGTTTTTCAATGGCAAAAATCAATGAATATTGTAAATGCACAAACAGTAATTTCTCCGCATTGCAAGGTGCAATTCTGAAATTTTTTGCTTTTTCCTGCTCCTCTTAGCATGATAAAGAAGATTCAAAGAGAGTGAGATGCCAGCTCCTTTCATTCAGTCAGTAGCTTCAATCATTTCTGGACGTTTTTCAATGGCAAAAATCAATGAATATTGTAAATGCACAAACAGTAATTTCTCCGCATTGCAAGGTGCAATTCTGAAATTTTTTGCTTTTTCCTGCTCCTCTTAGCATGATAAAGAAGATTCAAAGAGAGTGAGATGTCAGTTCCTTTCATTCAGTCAGTAGCTTCAAACATTTCTGGTATATGAATAACATGATGTTTTTCAATGGCAAAAATCAATGAATATTGTAAATGCACAAACAGTAATTTCTCCGCATTGCAAGGTGCAATTCTGAAATTTTTTGCTTTTTCCTGCTCCTCTTAGCCATGATAAAGAAGATTCAAAGAGAGTGAGATGCCAGCTCCTTTCATTCAGTCAGTAGCTTCAATCATTTCTGGTATATGAATAACATGATGTTTTTCAATGGTAAAAATCAATGAATTTTGTAAATGCACAAACAGTAATTTCTCAGCATTGCAAGGTGCAATTCTGAAATTTTTTGCTTTTTCCTGCTCCTCTTAGCATGATAAAGAAGATTCAAAGAGAGTGAGATGCCAGCTCCTTTCATTGTCAGTAGCTTCAATCATTTCTGGACGTTTTTCAATGGCAAAAATCAATGAATATTGTAAATGCACAAACAGTAATTTCTCCGCATTGCAAGGCGCAATTCTGAAATTTTTTGCTTTTTCCTGCTCCTCTTAGCATTATGAAGAAGATTCAAAGAGTGAGATACCAGCTCGTTTCATTAAGTCAGTAGCTTCAAACATTTCTGGTATATGAATAACATGATGTTTTTCAATGGCAAAAATCAATGAATATTGTAAATGCACAAACAGTAATTTCTCCGCATTGCAAGGTGCAATTCTGAAATTTTTTGCTTTTTCCTGCTCCTCTTAGCATGCTAAAGAAGATTCAAAGAGAGTGAGATGCCAGCTCGTTTCGTTCAGTCAGTAGCTTCAATCATTTCTGGACGTTTTTCAATGGCAAAAATCATTGAATATTGTAAATGCACAAACAGTAATTTCTCCGCATTGCAAGGTGCAATTCTGAAATTTTTTACTTTTTCCTGCTCCTCTTAGCATGATAAAGAAGATTCAAAGAGAGTGAGATGCCAGCTCCTTTCATTCAGTCAGTAGCTTCAATCATTTCTGGTATATGAATAACATGATGTTTTTCAATCGCAAAAATCAATGAATATTGTAAATGCACAAACAGTAATTTCTCCGCATTGCAAGGAGCAATTCTGAAATTTTTTGCTTTTTCCTGCTCCTCTTAGCATGATAAAGAAGATTCAAAGAGAGTGAGATGCCAGCTCCTTTCATTCAGTCAGTAGCTTCAATCATTTCTGGACGTTTTTCAATGGCAAAAATCAATGAATATTGTAAATGCACAAACAGTAATTTCTCCGCATTGCAAGGTGCAATTCTGAAATTTTTTGCTTTTTCCTGCTCCTCTTAGCATGATAAAGAAGATTCAAAGAGAGTGAGATGCCAGCTCCTTTCCTTCAGTCAGTAGCGTCAATCATTCCTGGCATATGAATAACATGATGTTTTTCAATGGCAAAAATCAATGAATTTTGTAAATGCACAAACAGTAATTTCTCCGCATTGCAAGGCGCAATTCTGAAATTTTTTGCTTTTTCCTGCTCCTCTTAGCATGATAAAGAAGATTCAAAGAGAGTGAGATGCCAGCTCCTTTCATTCAGTCAGTAGCTTCAATCATTTCTGGACATTTTTCAATGGCAAAAATCAATGAATATTGTAAATGCACAAACAGTAATTTCTCGGCATTGCAAGGTGCAATTCTGAAATTTTTTGCTTTTTCCTGCTCCTCTTAGCATGATAAAGAAGATTCAAAGAGAATGAGATGCCAGCTCCTTTCATTCAGTCAGTAGCTTCAATCATTTCTGGACGTTTTTCAATGGCAAAAATCAATGAATATTGTAAATGCACAAACAGTAATTTCTCCGCATTGCAAGGTGCAATTCTGAAATTTTTTGCTTTTTCCTGCTCCTCTTAGCATGATAAAGAAGATTCAAAGAGAGTGAGATGTCAGTTCCTTTCATTCAGTCAGTAGCTTCAAACATTTCTGGTATATGAATAACATGATGTTTTTCAAAGGCAAAAATCAATGAATATTGTAAATGCACAAACAGTAATTTCTCCGCATTGCAAGGTGCAATTCTGAAATTTTTTGCTTTTTCCTGCTCCTCTTAGCCATGATAAAGAAGATTCAAAGAGAGTGAGATGCCAGCTCCTTTCATTCAGTCAGTAGCTTCAATCATTTCTGGTATATGAATAACATGATGTTTTTCAATGGTAAAAATCAATGAATTTTGTATATGCACAAACAGTAATTTCTCAGCATTGCAAGGTGCAATTCTGAAATTTTTTGCTTTTTCCTGCTCCTCTTAGCATGATAAAGAAGATTCAAAGAGAGTGAGATGCCAGCTCCTTTCATTGTCAGTAGCTTCAATCATTTCTGGACGTTTTTCAATGGCAAAAATCAATGAATATTGTAAATGCACAAACAGTAATTTCTCCGCATTGCAAGGCGCAATTCTGAAATTTTTTGCTTTTTCCTGCTCCTCTTAGCATTATGAAGAAGATTCAAAGAGTGAGATACCAGCTCCTTTCATTAAGTCAGTAGCTTCAAACATTTCTGGTATATGAATAACATGATGTTTTTCAATGGCAAAAATCAATGAATATTGTAAATGCACAAACAGTAATTTCTCCGCATTGCAAGGTGCAATTCTGAAATTTTTTGCTTTTTCCTGCTCCTCTTAGCATGATAAAGAAGATTCAAAGAGAGTGAGATGCCAGCTCCTTTCGTTCAGTCAGTAGCTTCAATCATTTCTGGACGTTTTTCAATGGCAAAAATCATTGAATATTGTAAATGCACAAACAGTAATTTCTCCGCATTGCAAGGTGCAATTCTGAAATTTTTTACTTTTTCCTGCTCCTCTTAGCATGATAAAGAAGATTCAAAGAGAGTGAGATGCCAGCTCCTTTCATTCAGTCAGTAGCTTCAATCATTTCTGGTATATGAATAACATGATGTTTTTCAATCGCAAAAATCAATGAATATTGTAAATGCACAAACAGTAATTTCTCCGCATTGCAAGGAGCAATTCTGAAATTTTTTGCTTTTTCCTGCTCCTCTTAGCATGATAAAGAAGATTCAAAGAGAGTGAGATGCCAGCTCCTTTCATTCAGTCAGTAGCTTCAATCATTTCTGGACGTTTTTCAATGGCAAAAATCAATGAATATTGTAAATGCACAAACAGTAATTTCTCCGCATTGCAAGGTGCAATTCTGAAATTTTTTGCTTTTTCCTGCTCCTCTTAGCATGATAAAGAAGATTCAAAGAGAGTGAGATGCCAGCTCCTTTCCTTCAGTCAGTAGCGTCAATCATTCCTGGCATATGAATAACATGATGTTTTTCAATGGCAAAAATCAATGAATTTTGTAAATGCACAAACAGTAATTTCTCCGCATTGCAAGGCGCAATTCTGAAATTTTTTGCTTTTTCCTGCTCCTCTTAGCATGATAAAGAAGATTCAAAGAGAGTGAGATGCCAGCTCCTTTCATTCAGTCAGTAGCTTCAATCATTTCTGGACATTTTTCAATGGCAAAAATCAATGAATATTGTAAATGCACAAACAGTAATTTCTCGGCATTGCAAGGTGCAATTCTGAAATTTTTTGCTTTTTCCTGCTCCTCTTAGCATGATAAAGAAGATTCAAAGAGAATGAGATGACAGCTCCTTTCATTCAGTCAGTAGCTTCAATCATTTCTGGACGTTTTTCAATGGCAAAAATCAATGAATATTGTAAATGCACAAACAGTAATTTCTCCGCATTGCAAGGTGCAATTCTGAAATTTTTTGCTTTTTCCTGCTCCTCTTAGCATGATAAAGAAGATTCAAAGAGAGTGAGGTGCCAGATCCTTTCATTCAGTCAGGAGCTTCAAACATTTCTGGTATATGAATAACATATTTTTCAATGGCAAAAATCAATGAATATTGTAAATGCACAAACAGTAATTTCTCCGCATTGCAAGGTGCAATTCTGAAATTTTTTGCTTTTTCCTGCTCCTCTTAGCATGATAAAGAAGATTCAAAGAGAGTGAGATGCCAGCTCCTTTCATTCAGTCAGTAGCTTAAATCATTTCTGGACGTTTTTCAATGGCAAAAATCAATGAATATTGTAAATGCACAAACAGTAATTTCTCCGCATTGCAAGGTGCAATTCTGAAATTTTTTGCTTTTTCCTGCTCCTCTTAGCATGATAAAGAAGATTCAAAGAGAGTGAGATGCCAGCTCCTTTCGTTCAGTCAGTAGCTTCAATCATTTCTGGACGTTTTTCAATGGCAAAAATCATTGAATATTGTAAATGCACAAACAGTAATTTCTCCGCATTGCAAGGTGCAATTCTGAAATTTTTTACTTTTTCCTGCTCCTCTTAGCATGATAAAGAAGATTCAAAGAGAGTGAGATGCCAGCTCCTTTCATTCAGTCAGTAGCTTCAATCATTTCTGGTATATGAATAACATGATGTTTTTCAATCGCAAAAATCAATGAATATTGTAAATGCACAAACAGTAATTTCTCCGCATTGCAAGGCGCAATTCTGAAATTTTTTGCTTTTTCCTGCTCCTCTTAGCATGATAAAGAAGATTCAAAGAGAGTGAGATGCCAGCTCCTTTCATTCAGTCAGTAGCTTCAATCATTTCTGGACATTTTTCAATGGCAAAAATCAATGAATATTGTAAATGCACAAACAGTAATTTCTCGGCATTGCAAGGTGCAATTCTGAAATTTTTTGCTTTTTCCTGCTCCTCTTAGCATGATAAAGAAGATTCAAAGAGAATGAGATGACAGCTCCTTTCATTCAGTCAGTAGCTTCAATCATTTCTGGACGTTTTTCAATGGCAAAAATCAATGAATATTGTAAATGCACAAACAGTAATTTCTCCGCATTGCAAGGTGCAATTCTGAAATTTTTTGCTTTTTCCTGCTCCTCTTAGCATGATAAAGAAGATTCAAAGAGAGTGAGGTGCCAGATCCTTTCATTCAGTCAGGAGCTTCAAACATTTCTGGTATATGAATAACATATTTTTCAATGGCAAAAATCAATGAATATTGTAAATGCACAAACAGTAATTTCTCCGCATTGCAAGGTGCAATTCTGAAATTTTTTGCTTTTTCCTGCTCCTCTTAGCATGATAAAGAAGATTCAAAGAGAGTGAGATGCCAGCTCCTTTCATTCAGTCAGTAGCTTAAATCATTTCTGGACGTTTTTCAATGGCAAAAATCAATGAATATTGTAAATACACAAACAGTAATTTCTCCGCATTGCAAGGTGCAATTGTGAAATTTTTTGCTTTTTCCTGCTCCTCTTAGCATGATAAAGAAGATTCAAAGAGAGTGAGATGCCAGCTCCTTTCATTCAGTCAGTAGCTTCAATCATTTCTGGACGTTTTTCAATGGCAAAAATCAATGAATATTGTAAATGCACAAACAGTAATTTCTCCGCATTGCAAGGTGCAATTCTGAATTTTTTTGCTTTTTCCTGCTCCTCTTAGCATGATAAAGAAGATTCAAAGAGAGTGAGATGCCAGCTCCTTTCATTCAGTCAGTAGCTTCAATCATTTCTGGACGTTTTTCAATGGCAAAAATCAATGAATATTGTAAATGCACAAACAGTAATTTCTCCGCATTGCAAGGTGCAATTCTGAAATTTTTTGCTTTTTCCTGCCCCTCTTAGCATGATAAAGAAGATTCAAAGAGAGTGAGGTGCCAGCTCCTTTCATTCAGTCAGGAGCTTCAAACATTTCTGGTATATGAATAACATGTTTTTCAATGGCAAAAATCAATGAATATTGTAAATGCACAAACAGTAATTTCTCCGCATTGCAAGGTGCAATTCTGAAATTTTTTGCTTTTTCCTGCTTCTCTTAGCATGATAAAGAAGATTCAAAGAGAGTGAGATGCCAGCTCCTTTCATTCAGTCAGTAGCTTCAATCATTTCTGGACGTTTTTCAATGGCAAAAATCAATGAATATTGTAAATGCACAAACAGTAATTTCTCCGCATTGCAAGGTGCAATTCTGAAATTTTTTGCTTTTTCCTGCTCCTCTTAGCATGATAAAGAAGATTCAAAGAGAGTGAGATGCCAGCTCCTTTCATTCAGTCAGTAGCTTCAATCATTTCTGGACGTTCTTCAATGGCAAAAATCAATGAATATTGTAAATGCACAAACTGTAATTTCTCCGCATTGCAAGGTGCAATTCTGAAATTTTTTGCTTTTTCCTGCTCCTCTTAGCATGATAAAGAAGATTCAAAGAGAGTGAGATGTCAGCTCCTTTCATTCAGTCAGTAGCTTCAAACATTTCTGGTATATGAATAACATGATGTTTTTCAATGGCAAAAATCAATGAATATTGTAAATGCACAAACAGTAATTTCTCCGCATTGCAAGGTGCAATTCTGAAATTTTTTGCTTTTTCCTGCTCCTCTTAGCATGATAAAGAAGATTCAAAGAGAGTGAGGTGCCAGCTCCTTTCATTCAGTCAGGAGCTTCAAACATTTCTGGTATATGAATAACATGTTTTTCAATGGCAAAAATCAATGAATATTGTAAATGCACAAACAGTAATTTCTCCGCATTGCAAGGTGCAATTCTGAAATTTTTTGCTTTTTCCTGCTCCTCTTAGCATGATAAAGAAGATTCAAAGAGAGTGAGATGCCAGCTCCTTTCATTCAGTCAGTAGCTTCAATCATTTCTGGACGTTTTTCAATGGCAAAAATCAATGAATATTGTAAATGCACAAACAGTAATTTCTCCGCATTGCAAGGTGCAATTCTGAATTTTTTTGCTTTTTCCTGCTCCTCTTAGCATGATAAAGAAGATTCAAAGAGAGTGAGATGCCAGCTCCTTTCATTCAGTCAGTAGCTTCAATCATTTCTGGACGTTCTTCAATGGCAAAAATCAATGAATATTGTAAATGCACAAACTGTAATTTCTCCGCATTGCAAGGTGCAATTCTGAATTTTTTTGCTTTTTCCTGCTCCTCTTAGCATGATAAAGAAGATTCAAAGAGAGTGAGATGCCAGCTCCTTTCATTCAGTCAGTAGCTTCAATCATTTCTGGACGTTTTTCAATGGCAAAAATCAATGAATATTGTAAATGCACAAACAGTAATTTCTCCGCATTGCAAGGTGCAATTTTGAAATTTTTTGCTTTTTCCTGCTCCTGTTAGCATGATAAAGAAGATTCAAAGAGAGTGAGATGCCAGCTCCTTTCCTTCAGTCAGTAGCTTCAATCATTTCTGGACGTTTTTCAATGGCAAAAATCAATGAATATTGTAAATGCACAAACAGTAATTTCTCCGCATTGCAAGGTGCAATTCTGAAATTTTTTGCTTTTTCCTGCTCCTCTTAGCATGATAAAGAAGATTCAAAGAGAGTGAGATGTCAGCTCCTTTCATTCAGTCAGTAGCTTCAAACATTTCTGGTATATGAATAACATGATGTTTTTCAATGGCAAAAATCAATGAATATTGTAAATGCACAAACAGTAATTTCTCCGCATTGCAAGGTGCAATTCTGAAATTTTTTGCTTTTTCCTGCTCCTCTTAGCATGATAAAGAAGATTCAAAGAGAGTGAGATGCCAGCTCCTTTCATTCAGTCAGTAGCTTCAATCATTTCTGGTATATGAATAACATGATGTTTTTCAATGGCAAAAATCAATGAATTTTGTAAATGCACAAACAGTAATTTCTCAGCATTGCAAGGTGCAATTCTGAAATTTTTTGCTTTTTCCTGCTCCTCTTAGCATGATAAAGAAGATTCAAAGAGAGTGAGATGCCAGCTCCTTTCATTGTCAGTAGCTTCAATCATTTCTGGACGTTTTTTAATGGCAAAAATCAATGAATATTGTAAATGCACAAACAGTAATTTCTCCGCATTGCAAGGTGCAATTCTGAAATTTTTTGCTTTTTCCTGCTCCTCTTAGCATTATGAAGAAGATTCAAAGAGAGTGAGATACCAGCTCCTTTCATTAAGTCAGTAGCTTCAAACATTTCTGGTATATGAATAACATGATGTTTTTCAATGGCAAAAATCAATGAATATTGTAAATGCACAAACAGTAATTTCTCCGCATTGCAAGGTGCAATTCTGAAATTTTTTGCTTTTTCCTGCTCCTCTTAGCATGATAAAGAAGATTCAAAGAGAGTGAGGTGCCAGCTCCTTTCATTCAGTCAGGAGCTTCAAACATTTCTGGTATATGAATAACATGTTTTTCAATGGCAAAAATCAATGAATATTGTAAATGCACAAACAGTAATTTCTCCGCATTGCAAGGTGCAATTCTGAAATTTTTTGCTTTTTCCTGCTCCTCTTAGCATGATAAAGAAGATTCAAAGAGAGTGAGATGCCAGCTCCTTTCATTCAGTCAGTAGCTTCAATCATTTCTGGACGTTTTTCAATGGCAAAAATCAATGAATATTGTAAATGCACAAACAGTAATTTCTCCGCATTGCAAGGTGCAATTCTGAAATTTTTTGCTTTTTCCTGCTCCTCTTAGCATGATAAAGAAGATTCAAAGAGAGTGAGATGCCAGCTCCTTTCATTCAGTCAGTAGCTTCAATCATTTCTGGACGTTCTTCAATGGCAAAAATCAATGAATATTGTAAATGCACAAACTGTAATTTCTCCGCATTGCAAGGTGCAATTCTGAATTTTTTTGCTTTTTCCTGCTCCTCTTAGCATGATAAAGAAGATTCAAAGAGAGTGAGATGCCAGCTCCTTTCATTCAGTCAGTAGCTTCAATCATTTCTGGACGTTTTTCAATGGCAAAAATCAATGAATATTGTAAATGCACAAACAGTAATTTCTCCGCATTGCAAGGTGCAATTCTGAAATTTTTTGCTTTTTCCTGCTCCTCTTAGCATGATAAAGAAGATTCAAAGAGAGTGAGATGCCAGCTCCTTTCATTCAGTCAGTAGCTTCAATCATTTCTGGACGTTTTTCAATGGCAAAAATCAATGAATATTGTAAATGCACAAACAGTAATTTCTCCGCATTGCAAGGTGCAATTCTGAAATTTTTTGCTTTTTCCTGCTCCTCTTAGCATGATAAAGAAGATTCAAAGAGAGTGAGATGTCAGCTCCTTTCATTCAGTCAGTAGCTTCAAACATTTCTGGTATATGAATAACATGATGTTTTTCAATGGCAAAAATCAATGAATATTGTAAATGCACAAACATTAATTTCTCCGCATTGCAAGGTGCAATTCTGAAATTTTTTGCTTTTTCCTGCTCCTCTTAGCATGATAAAGAAGATTCAAAGAGAGTGAGATGCCAGCTCCTTTCATTCAGTCTGTAGCTTCAATCATTTCTGGTATATGAATAACATGATGTTTTTCAATGGCAAAAATCAATGAATTTTGTAAATGCACAAACAGTAATTTCTCAGCATTGCAAGGTGCAATTCTGAAATTTTTTGCTTTTTCCTGCTCCTCTTAGCATGATAAAGAAGATTCAAAGAGAGTGAGATGCCAGCTCCTTTCATTGTCAGAAGCTTCAATCATTTCTGGACGTTTTTTAATGGCAAAAATCAATGAATATTGTAAATGCACAAACAGTAATTTCTCCGCATTGCAAGGTGCAATTCTGAAATTTTTTGCTTTTTCCTGCTCCTCTTAGCATTATGAAGAAGATTCAAAGAGAGTGAGATACCAGCTCCTTTCATTAAGTCAGTAGCTTCAAACATTTCTGGTATATGAATAACATGATGTTTTTCAATCGCAAAAATCAATGAATATTGTAAATGCACAAACAGTAATTTCTCCGCATTGCAAGGTGCAATTCTGAAATTTTTTGCTTTTTCCTGCTCCTCTTAGCATGATAAAGAAGATTCAAAGAGAGTGAGATGCCAGCTCCTTTCATTCAGTCAGTAGCTTCAATCATTTCTGGATGTTTTTCAATGGCAAAAATCAATGAATATTGTAAATGCACAAACTGTAATTTCTCCGCATTGCAAGGTGCAATTCTGAAATTTTTTGCTTTTTCCTGCTCCTCTTAGCATGATAAAGAAGATTCAAAGAGAGTGAGATGCCAGCTCCTTTCCTTCAGTCAGTAGCGTCAATCATTTCTGGCATATGAATAACATGATGTTTTTCAATGGCAAAAATCAATGAATTTTGTAAATGCACAAACAGTAATTTCTCCGCATTGCAAGGCGCAATTCTGAAATTTTTTGCTTTTTCCTGCTCCTCTTAGCATGATAAAGAAGATTCAAAGAGAGTGAGATGCCAGCTCCTTTCATTCAGTCAGTAGCTTCAATCATTTCTGGACATTTTTCAATGGCAAAAATCAATGAATATTGTAAATGCACAAACAGTAATTTCTCCGCATTGCAAGGTGCAATTCTGAAATTTTTTGCTTTTTCCTGCTCCTCTTAGCATGATAAAGAACATTCAAAGAGAGTGAGATGACAGCTCCTTTCATTCAGTCAGTAGCTTCAATCATTTCTGGACGTTTTTCAATGGCAAAAATCAATGAATATTGTAAATGCACAAACAGTAATTTCTCCGCATTGCAAGGTGCAATTCTGAAATTTTTTGCTTTTCCTGCTCCTCTTAGCATGATAAAGAAGATTCAAAGAGAGTGAGATGCCAGCTCCTTTCATTCAGTCAGGAGCTTCAATCATTTCTGGACGTTTTTCAATGGCAAAAATCAATGAATATTGTAAATGCACAAACAGTAATTTCTCCGCATTGCAAGGTGCAATTCTGAAATTTTTTGCTTTTTCCTGCTCCTCTTAGCATGATAAACAAGATTCAAAGAGAGTGAGATGCCAGCTCCTTTCATTCAGTCAGTAGCTTCAATCATTTCTGGACGTTTTTCAATGGCAAAAATCATTGAATATTGTAAATGCACAAACAGTAATTTCTCCGCATTGCAAGGTGCAATTCTGAAATTTTTTACTTTTTCCTGCTCCTCTTAGCATGATAAAGAAGATTCAAAGAGAGTGAGATGCCAGCTCCTTTCATTCAGTCAGTAGCTTCAATCATTTCTGGTATATGAATAACAAGATGTTTTTCAATCGCAAAAATCAATGAATATTGTAAATGCACAAACAGTAATTTCTCCGCATTGCAAGGTGCAATTCTGAAATTTTTTGCTTTTTCCTGCTCCTCTTAGCATGATAAAGAAGATTCAAAGAGAGTGAGATGCCAGCTCCTTTCCTTCAGTCAGTAGCTTCAATCATTTCTGGTATATGAATAACATGATGTTTTTCAATGGCAAAAATCAATGAATTTTGTAAATGCACAAACAGTAATTTCTCCGCATTGCAAGGCGCAATTCTGAAATTTTTTGCTTTTTCCTGCTCCTCTTAGCATGATAAAGAAGATTCAAAGAGAGTGAGATGCCAGCTCCTTTCATTCAGTCAGTAGCTTCAATCATTTCTGGACATTTTTCAATGGCAAAAATCAATGAATATTGTAAATGCACAAACAGTAATTTCTCCGCATTGCAAGGTGCAATTCTGAAATTTTTTGCTTTTTCCTGCTCCTCTTAGCATGATAAAGAAGATTCAAAGAGAGTGAGATGCCAGCTCCTTTCATTCAGTCAGTAGCTTCAATCATTTCTGGACGTTTTTCAATGGCAAAAATCAATGAATATTGTAAATGCACAAACAGTAATTTCTCCGCATTGCAAGGTGCAATTCTGAAATTTTTTGCTTTTTCCTGCTCCACTTAGCATGATAAAGAAGATTCAAAGAGAGTGAGATGCCAGCTCCTTTCATTCAGTCAGTACCTTCAATCATTTCTGGACGTTTTTCAATGGCAAAAATCAATGAATATTGTAAATGCACAAACAGTAATTTCTCCGCATTGCAAGGTGCAATTCTGAAATTTTTTGCTTTTTCATTCTCCTCTTAGCATGATAAAGAAGATTCAAAGAGAGTGAGATGCCAGCTCCTTTCATTCAGTCAGTAGCTTCAATCATTTCTGGACGTTTTTCAATGGCAAAAATCAATGAATATTGTAAATGCACAAACTGTAATTTCTCCGCATTGCAAGGTGCAATTCTGAAATTTTTTGCTTTTTCCTGGTCCTCTTAGCATGATAAAGAAGATTCAAAGAGAGTGAGATGCCAGCTCCTTTCATTCAGTCAGTAGCTTCAATCATTTCTGGTATATGAATAACATGATGTTTTTCAATAGCAAAAATCAATGAATATTGTAAATGCACAAACAGTAATTTCTCCGCATTGCAAGGTGCAATTCTGAAATTTTTTGCTTTTTCCTGCTCCTCTTAGCATGATAAAGAAGATTCAAAGAGAGTGAGATGCCAGCTCCTTTCATTCAGTCAGTAGCTTCAATCATTTCTGGACGTTTTTCAATGGCAAAAATCAATGAATATTGTAAATGCACAAACAGTAATTTCTCCGCATTGCAAGGTGCAATTCTGAAATTTTTTGCTTTTTCCTGCTCCTCTTAGCATGATAAACAAGATTCAAAGAGAGTGAGATGCCAGCTCCTTTCATTCAGTCAGTAGCTTCAATCATTTCTGGACGTTTTTCAATGGCAAAAATCAATGAATATTGTAAATGCACAAACAGTAATTTCTCCGCATTGCAAGGTGCAATTCTGAAATTTTTTGCTTTTTCCTGCTCCTCTTAGCATGATAAAGAAGATTCACAGAGAGTGAGATGCCAGCTCCTTTCATTCAGTCAGTAGCTTCAATCATTTCTGGTATATGAATAACATGATGTTTTTCAATGGCAAAAATCAATGAATATTGTAAATGCACAAACAGTAATTTCTCCGCATTGCAAGGTGCAATTCTGAAATTTTTTGCTTTTTCCTGCTCCTCTTAGCATGATAAAGAAGATTCAAAGAGAGTGAGATGCCAGCTCCTTTCATTCAGTCAGTAGCTTCAATC
Organism: Phyllobates terribilis; assembly: GCF_046119375.1. NCBI lineage: Eukaryota > Metazoa > Chordata > Amphibia > Anura > Dendrobatidae > Phyllobates > Phyllobates terribilis. The sequence continues at coordinate 79,014 of NW_027364188.1, forward strand.
ATTTCTGGACGTTTTTCAATGGCAAAAATCAATGAATATTGTAAATGCACAAACAGTAATTTCTCCGCATTGCAAGGTGCAATTCTGAAATTTTTTGCTTTTTCCTGCTCCTCTTAGCATGATAAACAAGATTCAAAGAGAGTGAGATGCCAGCTCCTTTCATTCAGTCAGTAGCTTCAATCATTTCTGGACGTTTTTCAATGGCAAAAATCATTGAATATTGTAAATGCACAAACAGTAATTTCTCCGCATTGCAAGGTGCAATTCTGAAATTTTTTACTTTTTCCTGCTCCTCTTAGCATGATAAAGAAGATTCAAAGAGAGTGAGATGCCAGCTCCTTTCATTCAGTCAGTAGCTTCAATCATTTCTGGTATATGAATAACATGATGTTTTTCAATCGCAAAAATCAATGAATATTGTAAATGCACAAACAGTAATTTCTCCGCATTGCAAGGTGCAATTCTGAAATTTTTTGCTTTTTCCTGCTCCTCTTAGCATGATAAAGAAGATTCAAAGAGAGTGAGATGCCAGCTCCTTTCATTCAGTCAGTAGCTTCAATCATTTCTGGATGTTTTTCAATGGCAAAAATCAATGAATATTGTAAATGCACAAACAGTAATTTCTCCGCATTGCAAGGTGCAATTCTGAAATTTTTTGCTTTTTCCTGCTCCTCTTAGCATGATAAAGAAGATTCAAAGAGAGTGAGATGCCAGCTCCTTTCCTTCAGTCAGTAGCTTCAATCATTTCTGGTATATGAATAACATGATGTTTTTCAATGGCAACAATCAATGAATTTTGTAAATGCACAAACAGTAATTTCTCCGCATTGCAAGGCGCAATTCTGAAATTTTTTGCTTTTTCCTGCTCCTCTTAGCATGATAAAGAAGATTCAAAGAGAGTGAGATGCCAGCTCCTTTCATTCAGTCAGTAGCTTCAATCATTTCTGGACATTTTTCAATGGCAAAAATCAATGAATATTGTAAATGCACAAACAGTAATTTCTCCGCATTGCAAGGTGCAATTCTGAAATTTTTTGCTTTTTCCTGCTCCTCTTAGCATGATAAAGAAGATTCAAAGAGAGTGAGATGCCAGCTCCTTTCATTCAGTCAGTAGCTTCAATCATTTCTGGACGTTTTTCAATGGCAAAAATCAATGAATATTGTAAATGCACAAACAGTAATTTCTCCGCATTGCAAGGTGCAATTCTGAAATTTTTTGCTTTTTCCTGCTCCTCTTAGCATGATAAAGAAGATTCAAAGAGAGTGATATTCCAGCTCCTTTCATTCAGTCAGTACCTTCAATCATTTCTGGACGTTTTTCAATGGCAAAAATCAATGAATATTGTAAATGCACAAACAGTAATTTCTCCGCATTGCAAGGTGCAATTCTGAAATTTTTTGCTTTTTCCTGCTCCTCTTAGCATGATAAAGAATATTCAAAGAGAGTGAGATGCCAGCTCCTTTCATTCAGTCAGTAGCTTCAATCATTTCTGGACGTTTTTCAATGGCAAAAATCAATGAATATTGTAAATGCACAAACTGTAATTTCTCCGCATTGCAAGGTGCAATTCTGAAATTTTTTGCTTTTTCCTGCTCCTCTTAGCATGATAAAGAAGATTCAAAGAGAGTGAGATGCCAGCTCCTTTCATTCAGTCAGTAGCTTCAATCATTTCTGGATGTTTTTCAATGGCAAAAATCAATGAATATTGTAAATGCACAAACAGTAATTTCTCCGCATTGCAAGGTGCAATTCTGAAATTTTTTGCTTTTTCCTGCTCCTCTTAGCATGATAAAGAAGATTCAAAGAGAGTGAGATGCCAGCTCCTTTCCTTCAGTCAGTAGCTTCAATCATTTCTGGTATATGAATAACATGATTTTTTTCAATGGCAAAAATCAATGAATTTTGTAAATGCACAAACAGTAATTTCTCCGCATTGCAAGGCGCAATTCTGAAATTTTTTGCTTTTTCCTGCTCCTCTTAGCATGATAAAGAAGATTCAAAGAGAGTGAGATGCCAGCTCCTTTCATTCAGTCAGTAGCTTCAATCATTTCTGGACATTTTTCAATGGCAAAAATCAATGAATATTGTAAATGCACAAACAGTAATTTCTCCGCATTGCAAGGTGCAATTCTGAAATTTTTTGCTTTTTCCTGCTCCTCTTAGCATGATAAAGAAGATTCAAAGAGAGTGAGATGCCAGCTCCTTTCATTCAGTCAGTAGCTTCAATCATTTCTGGACGTTTTTCAATGGCAAAAATCAATGAATATTGTAAATGCACAAACAGTAATTTCTCCGCATTGCAAGGTGCAATTCTGAAATTTTTTGCTTTTTCCTGCTCCTCTTAGCATGATAAAGAAGATTCAAAGAGAGTGATATTCCAGCTCCTTTCATTCAGTCAGTACCTTCAATCATTTCTGGACGTTTTTCAATGGCAAAAATCAATGAATATTGTAAATGCACAAACAGTAATTTCTCCGCATTGCAAGGTGCAATTCTGAAATTTTTTGCTTTTTCCTGCTCCTCTTAGCATGATAAAGAATATTCAAAGAGAGTGAGATGCCAGCTCCTTTCATTCAGTCAGTAGCTTCAATCATTTCTGGACGTTTTTCTATGGCAAAAATCAATGAATATTGTAAATGCACAAACTGTAATTTCTCCGCATTGCAAGGTGCAATTCTGAAATTTTTTGATTTTTCCTGCTCCTCTTAGCATGATAAAGAAGATTCAAAGAGAGTGAGATGCCAGCTCCTTTCATTCAGTCAGTAGCTTCAATCATTTCTGGTATATGAATAACATGATGTTTTTCAATAGCAAAAATCAATGAATATTGTAAATGCACAAACAGTAATTTCTCCGCATTGCAAGGTGCAATTCTGAAATTTTTTGCTTTTTCCTGCTCCTCTTAGCATGATAAAGAAGATTCAAAGAGAGTGAGATGCCAGCTCCTTTCATTCAGTCAGTAGCTTCAATCATTTCTGGACGTTTTTCAATGGCAAAAATCAATGAATATTGTAAATGCACAAACAGTAATTTCTCCGCATTGCAAGGTGCAATTCTGAAATTTTTTGCTTTTTCCTGCTCCTCTTAGCATGATAAACAAGATTCAAAGAGAGTGAGATACCAGCTCCTTTCATTCAGTCAGTAGCTTCAATCATTTCTGGACGTTTTTCAAAGGCAAAAATCATTGAATATTGTAAATGCACAAACAGTAATTTCTCCGCATTGCAAGGTGCAATTCTGAAATTTTTTACTTTTTCCTGCTCCTCTTAGCATGATAAAGAAGATTCAAAGAGAGTGAGATGCCAGCTCCTTTCATTCAGTCAGTAGCTTCAATCATTTCTGGTATATGAATAACATGATGTTTTTCAATCGCAAAAATCAATGAATATTGTAAATGCACAAACAGTAATTTCTCCGCATTGCAAGGTGCAATTCTGAAATTTTTTGCTTTTTCCTGCTCCTCTTAGCATGATAAAGAAGATTCAAAGAGAGTGAGATGCCAGCTCCTTTCATTCAGTCAGTAGCTTCAATCATTTCTGGACGTTTTTCAATGGCAAAAATCAATGAATATTGTAAATGCACAAACAGTAATTTCTCCGCATTGCAAGGTGCAATTCTGAAATTTTTTGCTTTTTCCTGCTCCTCTTAGCATGATAAAGAAGATTCAAAGAGAGTGAGATGCCAGCTCCTTTCCTTCAGTCAGTAGCTTCAATCATTTCTGGTATATGAATAACATGATGTTTTTCAATGGCAAAAATCAATGAATTTTGTAAATGCACAAACAGTAATTTCTCCGCATTGCAAGGCGCAATTCTGAAATTTTTTGCTTTTTCCTGCTCCTCTTAGCATGATAAAGAAGATTCAAAGAGAGTGAGATGCCAGCTCCTTTCATTCAGTCAGTAGCTTCAATCATTTCTGGACATTTTTCAATGGCAAAAATCAATGAATATTGTAAATGCACAAACAGTAATTTCTCCGCATTGCAAGGTGCAATTCTGAAATTTTTTGCTTTTTCCTGCTCCTCTTAGCATGATAAAGAAGATTCAAAGAGAGTGAGATGCCAGCTCCTTTCATTCAGTCAGTAGCTTCTATCATTTCTGGACGTTTTTCAATGGCAAAAATCAATGAATATTGTAAATGCACAAACAGTAATTTCTCCGCATTGCAAGGTGCAATTCTGAAATTTTTTGCTTTTTCCTGCTCCTCTTAGCATGATAAAGAAGATTCAAAGAGAGTGAGGTGCCAGCTCCTTTCATTCAGTCAGGAGCTTCAAACATTTCTGGTATATGAATAACATGTTTTTCAATGGCAAAAATCAATGAATATTGTAAATGCACAAACAGTAATTTCTCCGCACTGCAAGGTGCAATTCTGAAATTTTTTGCTTTTTCCTGCTCCTCTTAGCATGATAAAGAAGATTCAAAGAGAGTGAGATGCCAGCTCCTTTCATTCAGTCAGTAGCTTCAATCATTTCTGGACGTTTTTCAATGGCAAAAATCAATGAATATTGTAAATGCACAAACTGTAATTTCTCCGCATTGCAAGGTGCAATTCTGAAATTTTTTGCATTTTCCTGCTCCTCTTAGCATGATAAAGAAGATTCAAAGAGAGTGAGATGCCAGCTCCTTTCATTCAGTCAGTAGCTTCAATCATTTCTGGACGTTTTTCAATGGCAAAAATCAACGAATATTGTAAATGCACAAACAGTAATTTCTCCGCATTGCAAGGTGCAATTCTGAAATTTTTTGCTTTTTCCTGCTCCTCTTAGCATGATAAAGAAGATTCAAAGAGAGTGAGATGCCAGCTCCTTTCATTCAGTCAGTAGCTTCAATCATTTCTGGACGTTTTTCAATGGCAAAAATCAATGAATATTGTAAATGCACAAACAGTAATTTCTCCGCATTGCAAGGTGCAATTCTGAAATTTTTTGCTTTTTCCTGCTCCTCTTAGCATGATAAAGAAGATTCAAAGAGAGTGAGATGCCAGCTCCTTTCATTCAGTCAGTAGCTTCAATCATTTCTGGACGTTTTTCAATGGCAAAAATCAATGAATATTGTAAATGCACAAACAGTAATTTCTCCGCATTGCAAGGTGCAATTCTGAAATTTTTTGCTTTTTCCTGCTCCTCTTAGCATGATAAAGAAGATTCAAAGAGAGTGAGATGCCAGCTCCTTTCATTCAGTCAGTAGCTTCAAACATTTCTGGTATATGAATAACATGATGTTTTTCAATGGCAAAAATCAATGAATATTGTAAATGCACAAACAGTAATTTCTCCGCATTGCAAGGTGCAAGTCTGAAATTTTTTGCTTTTTCCTGCTCCTCTTAGCATGATAAAGAAGATTCAAAGAGAGTGAGATGCCAGCTCCTTTCATTCAGTCAGTAGCTTCAATCATTTCTGGACGTTTTTCAATGGTAAAAATCAATGAATATTGTAAATGCACAAACAGTAATTTCTCCACATTGCAAGGTGCAATTCTGAAATTTTTTGCTTTTTCCTGCTCCTCTTAGCATGATAAAGAAGATTCAAAGAGAGTGAGATGCCAGCTCCTTTCATTCAGTCAGTAGCTTCAAACATTTCTGGTATATGAATAACATGATGTTTTTCAATGGCAAAAATCAATGAATATTGTAAATGCACAAACAGTAATTTCTCCGCATTGCAAGGTGCAATTCTGAAATTTTTTGCTTTTTCCTGCTCCTCTTAGCATGATAAAGAAGATTCAAAGAGAGTGAGATGCCAGCTTCTTTCATTCAGTCAGTAGCTTCAATCATTTCTGGATGTTTTTCAATGGCAAAAATCAATGAATATTGTAAATGCACAAACTGTAATTTCTCCGCATTGCAAGGTGCAATTCTGAAATTTTTTGCTTTTTCCTGCTCCTCTTAGCATGATAAAGAAGATTCAAAGAGAGTGAGATGCCAGCTCCTTTCATTCAGTCAGTAGCTTCAATCATTTCTGGACGTTTTTCAATGGCAAAAATCAATGAATATTGTAAATGCACAAACAGTAATTTCTCCGCATTGCAAGGAGCAATTCTGAAATTTTTTGCTTTTTCCTGCTCCTCTTAGCATGATAAAGAAGATTCAAAGAGAGTGAGATGCCAGCTCCTTTCATTCAGTCAGTACCTTCAATCATTTCTGGACGTTTTTCAATGGCAAAAATCAATGAATATTGTAAATGCACAAACAGTAATTTCTCCGCATTGCAAGGTGCAATTCTGAAATTTTTTGCTTTTTCCCGCTCCTCTTAGCATCATAAAGAAGATTCAAAGAGAGTGAGGTGCCAGCTCCTTTCATTCAGTCAGTAGCTTCAAACATTTCTGGTATATGAATAACATGTTTTTCAATGGCAAAAATCAATGAATATTGTAAATGCACAAACAGTAATTTCTCCGCATTGCAACGTGCAATTCTGAAATTTTTTGCTTTTTCCTGCTCCTCTTAGCATGATAAAGAAGATTCAAAGAGAGTGAGATGCCAGCTCCTTTCATTCAGTCAGTAGCTTCAATCATTTCTGGACGTTTTTCAATGGCAAAAATCAATGAATATTGTAAATGCACAAACAGTAATTTCTCCGCATTGCAAGGTGCAATTCTGAAATTTTTTGCTTTTTCCTGCTCCTCTTAGCATGATAAAGAAGATACAAAGAGAGTGAGATGCCAGCTCCTTTCATTCAGTCAGTAGCTTCAATCATTTCTGGACGTTTTTCAATGGCAAAAATCAATGAATATTGTAAATGCACAAACAGTAATTTCTCCGCATTGCAAGGTGCAATTCTGAAATTTTTTGCTTTTTCCTGCTCCTCTTAGCAGGATAAAGAAGATTCAAAGAGAGTGAGATGCCAGCTCCTTTCATTCAGTCAGTGGCTTCAAACATTTCTGGTATATGAATAACATGATGTTTTTCAATGGCAAAAATCAATGAATATTGTAAATGCACAAACAGTAATTTCTCCGCATTGCAAGGTGCAAGTCTGAAATTTTTTGCTTTTTCCTGCTCCTCTTAGCATGATAAAGAAGATTCAAAGAGAGTGAGATGCCAGCTACTTTCATTCAGTCAGTAGCTTCAATCATTTCTGGACGTTTTTCAATGGTAAAAATCAATGAATATTGTAAATGCACAAACAGTAATTTCTCCACATTGCAATGTGCAATTCTAAAATTTTTTGCTTTTTCCTGCTCCTCTTAGCATGATAAAGAAGATTCAAAGAGAGTGAGATGCCAGCTCCTTTCATTCAGTCAGTACCTTCAATCATTTCTGGACGTTTTTCAATGGCAAAAATCAATGAATATTGTAAATGCACAAACAGTAATTTCTCTGCATTGCAAGGTGCAAGTCTGAAAATTTTTGCTTTTTCCTGCTCCTCTTAGCATGATAAAGAAGATTCAAAGAGAGTGAGATGCCAGCTACTTTCATTCAGTCAGTAGCTTCAATCATTTCTGGACGTTTTTCAATGGTAAAAATCAATGAATATTGTAAATGCACAAACAGTAATTTCTCCGCATTGCAAGGTGCAATTCTGAAATTTTTTGCTTTTTCCTGCTCCTCTTAGCATGATAAAGAAGATTCAAAGAGAGTGAGATGCCAGCTCCTTTCATTCAGTCAGTACCTTCAATCATTTCTGGACGTTTTTCAATGGCAAAAATCAATGAATATTGTAAATGCACAAACAGTAATTTCTCCGCATTGCAAGGTGCAATTCTGAAATTTTTTGCTTTTTCTCGCTCCTCTTAGCATGATAAAGAAGATTCAAAGAGAGTGAGGTGCCAGCTCCTTTCATTCAGTCAGTAGCTTCAAACATTTCTGGTATATGAATAACATGTTTTTCAATGGCAAAAATCAATGAATATTGTAAATGCACAAACAGTAATTTCTCCGCATTGCAAGGTGCAATTCTGAAATTTTTTGCTTTTTCCTGCTCCTCTTAGCATGATAAAGAAGATTCAAAGAGAGTGAGATGCCAGCTCCTTTCATTCAGTCAGTAGCTTCAATCATTTCTGGACGTTTTTCAATGGCAAAAATCAATGAATATTGTAAATGCACAAACAGTAATTTCTCCGCATTGCAAGGTGCAATTCTGAAATTTTTTGCTTTTTCCTGCTCCTCTTAGCATGATAAAGAAGATTCAAAGAGAGTGAGATGCCAGCTCCTTTCATTCAGTCAGTAGCTTCAATCATTTCTGGACGTTTTTCAATGGCAAAAATCAATGAATATTGTAAATGCACAAACAGTAATTTCTCCGCATTGCAAGGTGCAATTCTGAAATTTTTTGCTTTTTCCTGCTCCTCTTAGCATGATAAAGAAGATTCAAAGAGAGTGAGATGCCAGCTCCTTTCATTCAGTCAGTAGCTTCAAACATTTCTGGTATATGAATAACATAATGTTTTTCAATGGCAAAAATCAATGAATATTGTAAATGCACAAACAGTAATTTCTCCGCATTGCAAGGTGCAAGTCTGAAATTTTTTGCTTTTTCCTGCTCCTCTTAGCATGATAAAGAAGATTCAAAGAGAGTGAGATGCCAGCTACTTTCATTCAGTCAGTAGCTTCAATCATTTCTGGACGTTTTTCAATGGTAAAAATCAATGAATATTGTAAATGCACAAACAGTAATTTCTCCACATTGCAATGTGCAATTCTAAAATTTTTTGCTTTTTCCTGCTCCTCTTAGCATGATAAAGAAGATTCAAAGAGAGTGAGATGCCAGCTCCTTTCATTCAGTCAGTAGCTTCAAACATTTCTGGTATATGAATAACATGATGTTTTTCAATGGCAAAAATCAATGAATATTGTAAATGCACAAACAGTAATTTCTCCGCATTGCAAGGTGCAATTCTGAAATTTTTTGCTTTTTCCTGCTCCTCTTAGCATGATAAAGAAGATTCAAAGAGAGTGAGATGCCAACTCCTTTCATTCAGTCAGTAGCTTCAAACATTTCTGGTATATGAATAACATGATGTTTTTCAATGGCAAAAATCAATGAATATTGTAAATGCACAAACAGTAATTTCTCCGCATTGCAAGGTGCAATTCTGAAATTTTTTGCTTTTTCCTGCTCCTCTTAGCATGATAAAGAAGATTCAAAGAGAGTGAGATGCCAGCTCCTTTCATTCAGTCAGTAGCTTCAATCATTTCTGGACGTTTTTCAATGGCAAAAATCAATGAATATTGTAAATGCACAAACAGTAATTTCTCCGCATTGCAAGGTGCAATTCTGAAATTTTTTGCTTTTTCCTGCTCCTCTTAGCATGATAAAGAAGATTCAAAGAGAGTGAGATGCCAGCTCCTTTCATTCAGTCAGTAGCTTCAATCATTTCTGGACGTTTTTCAATGGCAAAAATCAATGAATATTGTAAATGCACAAACAGTAATTTCTCCGCATTGCAAGGTGCAATTCTGAAATTTTTTGCTTTTTCCTGCTCCTCTTAGCATGATAAAGAAGATTCAAAGAGAGTGAGATGCCAGCTCCTTTGATTCAGTCAGTAGCTTCAAACATTTCTGGTATATGAATAACATGATGTTTTTCAATGGCAAAAATCAATGAATATTGTAAATGCACAAACAGTAATTTCTCCGCATTGCAAGGTGCAAGTCTGAAATTTTTTGCTTTTTCCTGCTCCTCTTAGCATGATAAAGAAGATTCAAAGAGAGTGAGATGCCAGCTACTTTCATTCAGTCAGTAGCTTCAATCATTTCTGGACGTTTTTCAATGGTAAAAATCAATGAATATTGTAAATGCACAATCAGTAATTTCTCCACATTGCAAGGTGCAATTCTGAAATTTTTTGCTTTTTCCTGCTCCTCTTAGCATGATAAAGAAGATTCAAAGAGAGTGAGATGCCAGCTCCTTTCATTCAGTCAGTAGCTTCAAACATTTCTGGTATATGAATAACATGATGTTTTTCAATGGCAAAAATCAATGAATATTGTAAATGCACAAACAGTAATTTCTCCGCATTGCAAGGTGCAAGTCTGAAATTTTTTGCTTTTTCCTGCTCCTCTTAGCATGATAAAGAAGATTCAAAGAGAGTGAGATGCCAGCTACTTTCATTCAGTCAGTAGCTTCAATCATTTCTGGACGTTTTTCAATGGTAAAAATCAATGAATATTGTAAATGCACAAACAGTAATTTCTCCACATTGCAAGGTGCAATTCTGAAATTTTTTGCTTTTTCCTGCTCCTCTTAGCATGATAAAGAAGATTCAAAGAGAGTGAGATGCCAGCTCCTTTCATTCAGTCAGTAGCTTCAAACATTTCTGGTATATGAATAACATGATGTTTTTCAATGGCAAAAATCAATGAATATTGTAAATGCACAAACAGTAATTTCTCCACATTGCAAGGTGCAATTCTGAAATTTTTTGCTTTTTCCTGCTCCTCTTAGCATGATAAAGAAGATTCAAAGAGAGTGAGATGCCAGCTCCTTTCATTCAGTCAGTAGCTTCAAACATTTCTGGTATATGAATAACATGATGTTTTTCAATGGCAAAAATCAATGAATATTGTAAATGCACAAACAGTAATTTCTCCGCATTGCAAGGTGCAATTCTGAAATTTTTTGCTTTTTCCTGCTCCTCTTAGCATGATAAAGAAGATTCAAAGAGAGTGAGATGCCAGCTCCTTTCATTCAGTCAGTAGCTTCAATCATTTCTGGACGTTTTTCAATGGCAAAAATCAATGAATATTGTAAATGCACAAACAGTAATTTCTCCGCATTGCAAGGTGCAATTCTGAAATTTTTTGCTTTTTCCTGCTCCTCTTAGCATGATAAAGAAGATTCAAAGAGAGTGAGATGTCAGCTCCTTTCATTCAGCCAGTAGCTTCAAACATTTCTGGTATATGAATAACATGATGTTTTTCAATGGCAAAAATCAATGAATATTGTAAATGCACAAACAGTAATTTCTCCGCATTGCAAGGTGCAATTCTGAAATTTTTTGCTTTTTCCTGCTCCTCTTAGCATGATAAAGAAGATTCAAAGAGAGTGAGATGCCAGCTCCTTTCATTCAGTCAGTAGCTTCAATCATTTCTGGACGTTTTTCAATGGCAAAAATCAATGAATATTGTAAATGCACAAACAGTAATTTCTCCGCATTGCAAGGTGCAATTCTGAAATTTTTTGCTTTTTCCTGCTCCTCTTAGCATGATAAAGAAGATTCAAAGAGAGTGAGATGCCAGCTCCTTTCGTTCAGTCAGTAGCTTCAATCATTTCTGGACGTTTTTCAATGGCAAAAATCATTGAATATTATAAATGCACAAACAGTAATTTCTCCGCATTGCAAGGTGCAATTCTGAAATTTTTTGCTTTTTCTCGCTCCTCTTAGCATGATAAAGAAGATTCAAAGAGAGTGAGGTGCCAGCTCCTTTCATTCAGTCAGTAGCTTCAAACATTTCTGGTATATGAATAACATGTTTTTCAATGGCAAAAATCAATGAATATTGTAAATGCACAAACAGTAATTTCTCCGCATTGCAAGGTGCAATTCTGAAATTTTTTGCTTTTTCCTGCTCCTCTTAGCATGATAAAGAAGATTCAAAGAGAGTGAGATGCCAGCTCCTTTCATTCAGTCAGTAGCTTCAATCATTTCTGGACGTTTTTCAATGGCAAAAATCAATGAATATTGTAAATGCACAAACAGTAATTTCTCCGCATTGCAAGGTGCAATTCTGAAATTTTTTGCTTTTTCCTGCTCCTCTTAGCATGATAAAGAAGATTCAAAGAGAGTGAGATGCCAGCTCCTTTCATTCAGTCAGTAGCTTCAATCATTTCTGGACGTTTTTCAATGGCAATAATCAATGAATATTGTAAATGCACAAACAGTAATTTCTCCGCATTGCAAGGTGCAATTCTGAAATTTTTTGCTTTTTCCTGCTCCTCTTAGCATGATAAAGAAGATTCAAAGAGAGTGAGATGCCAGCTCCTTTCATTCAGTCAGTAGCTTCAAACATTTCTGGTATATGAATAACATGATGTTTTTCAATGGCAAAAATCAATGAATATTGTAAATGCACAAACAGTAATTTCTCCGCATTGCAAGGTGCAAGTCTGAAATTTTTTGCTTTTTCCTGCTCCTCTTAGCATGATAAAGAAGATTCAAAGAGAGTGAGATGCCAGCTACTTTCATTCAGTCAGTAGCTTCAATCATTTCTGGACGTTTTTCAATGGTAAAAATCAATGAATATTGTAAATGCACAAACAGTAATTTCTCCACATTGCAATGTGCAATTCTAAAATTTTTTGCTTTTTCCTGCTCCTCTTAGCATGATAAAGAAGATTCAAAGAGAGTGAGATGCCAGCTCCTTTCATTCAGTCAGTAGCTTCAAACATTTCTGGTATATGAATAACATGATGTTTTTCAATGGCAAAAATCAATGAATATTGTAAATGCACAAACAGTAATTTCTCCGCATTGCAAGGTGCAATTCTGAAATTTTTTGCTTTTTCCTGCTCCTCTTAGCATGATAAAGAAGATTCAAAGAGAGTGAGATGCCAACTCCTTTCATTCAGTCAGTAGCTTCAAACATTTCTGGTATATGAATAACATGATGTTTTTCAATGGCAAAAATCAATGAATATTGTAAATGCACAAACAGTAATTTCTCCGCATTGCAAGGTGCAATTCTGAAATTTTTTGCTTTTTCCTGCTCCTCTTAGCATGATAAAGAAGATTCAAAGAGAGTGAGATGCCAGCTCCTTTCATTCAGTCAGTACCTTCAATCATTTCTGGACGTTTTTCAATGGCAAAAATCAATGAATATTGTAAATGCACAAACAGTAATTTCTCCGCATTGCAAGGTGCAATTCTGAAATTTTTTGCTTTTTCCCGCTCCTCTTAGCATGATAAAGAAGATTCAAAGAGAGTGAGGTGCCAGCTCCTTTCATTCAGTCAGTAGCTTCAAACATTTCTGGTATATGAATAACATGTTTTTCAATGGCAAAAATCAATGAATATTGTAAATGCACAAACAGTAATTTCTCCGCATTGCAAGGTGCAATTCTGAAATTTTTTGCTTTTTCCTGCTCCTCTTAGCATGATAAAGAAGATTCAAAGAGAGTGAGATGCCAGCTCCTTTCATTCAGTCAGTAGCTTCAAACATTTCTGGTATATGAATAACATGATGTTTTTCAATGGCAAAAATCAATGAATATTGTAAATGCACAAACAGTAATTTCTCCGCATTGCAAGGTGCAAGTCTGAAATTTTTTGCTTTTTCCTGCTCCTCTTAGCATGATAAAGAAGATTCAAAGAGAGTGAGATGCCAGCTACTTTCATTCAGTCAGTAGCTTCAATCATTTCTGGACGTTTTTCAATGGTAAAAATCAATGAATATTGTAAATGCACAAACAGTAATTTCTCCACATTGCAATGTGCAATTCTAAAATTTTTTGCTTTTTCCTGCTCCTCTTAGCATGATAAAGAAGATTCAAAGAGAGTGAGATGCCAGCTCCTTTCATTCAGTCAGTAGCTTCAAACATTTCTGGTATATGAATAACATGATGTTTTTCAATGGCAAAAATCAATGAATATTGTAAATGCACAAACAGTAATTTCTCCGCATTGCAAGGTGCAATTCTGAAATTTTTTGCTTTTTCCTGCTCCTCTTAGCATGATAAAGAAGATTCAAAGAGAGTGAGATGCCAACTCCTTTCATTCAGTCAGTAGCTTCAAACATTTCTGGTATATGAATAACATGATGTTTTTCAATGGCAAAAATCAATGAATATTGTAAATGCACAAACAGTAATTTCTCCGCATTGCAAGGTGCAATTCTGAAATTTTTTGCTTTTTCCTGCTCCTCTTAGCATGATAAAGAAGATTCAAAGAGAGTGAGATGCCAGCTCCTTTCATTCAGTCAGTACCTTCAATCATTTCTGGACGTTTTTCAATGGCAAAAATCAATGAATATTGTAAATGCACAAACAGTAATTTCTCCGCATTGCAAGGTGCAATTCTGAAATTTTTTGCTTTTTCCCGCTCCTCTTAGCATGATAAAGAAGATTCAAAGAGAGTGAGGTGCCAGCTCCTTTCATTCAGTCAGTAGCTTCAAACATTTCTGGTATATGAATAACATGTTTTTCAATGGCAAAAATCAATGAATATTGTAAATGCACAAACAGTAATTTCTCCGCATTGCAAGGTGCAATTCTGAAATTTTTTGCTTTTTCCTGCTCCTCTTAGCATGATAAAGAAGATTCAAAGAGAGTGAGATGCCAGCTCCTTTCATTCAGTCAGTAGCTTCAATCATTTCTGGACGTTTTTCAATGGCAAAAATCAATGAATATTGTAAATGCACAAACAGTAATTTCTCCGCATTGCAAGGTGCAAATCTGAAATTTTTTGCTTTTTCCTGCTCCTCTTAGCATGATAAAGAAGATTCAAAGAGAGTGAGATGCCAGCTCCTTTCATTCAGTCAGTAGCTTCAATCATTTCTGGACGTTTTTCAATGGCAAAAATCAATGAATATTGTAAATGCACAAACTAATTTCTCCGCATTGCAAGGTGCAATTCTGAAATTTTTTGCTTTTTCCTGCTCCTCTTAGCATGATAAAGAAGATTCAAAGAGAGTGAGATGCCAGCTCCTTTGATTCAGTCAGTAGCTTCAAACATTTCTGGTATATGAATAACATGATGTTTTTCAATGGCAAAAATCAATGAATATTGTAAATGCACAAACAGTAATTTCTCCGCATTGCAAGGTGCAAGTCTGAAATTTTTTGCTTTTTCCTGCTCCTCTTAGCATGATAAAGAAGATTCAAAGAGAGTGAGATGCCAGCTACTTTCATTCAGTCAGTAGCTTCAATCATTTCTGGACGTTTTTCAATGGTAAAAATCAATGAATATTGTAAATGCACAATCAGTAATTTCTCCACATTGCAAGGTGCAATTCTGAAATTTTTTGCTTTTTCCTGCTCCTCTTAGCATGATAAAGAAGATTCAAAGAGAGTGAGATGCCAGCTCCTTTCATTCAGTCAGTAGCTTCAAACATTTCTGGTATATGAATAACATGATGTTTTTCAATGGCAAAAATCAATGAATATTGTAAATGCACAAACAGTAATTTCTCCGCATTGCAAGGTGCAAGTCTGAAATTTTTTGCTTTTTCCTGCTCCTCTTAGCATGATAAAGAAGATTCAAAGAGAGTGAGATGCCAGCTACTTACATTCAGTCAGTAGCTTCAATCATTTCTGGACGTTTTTCAATGGTAAAAATCAATGAATATTGTAAATGCACAAACAGTAATTTCTCCACATTGCAAGGTGCAATTCTGAAATTGTTTGCATTTTCCTGCTCCTCTTAGCATGATAAAGAAGATTCAAAGAGAGTGAGATGCCAGCTCCTTTCATTCAGTCAGTAGCTTCAAACATTTCTGGTATATGAATAACATGATGTTTTTCAATGGCAAAAATCAATGAATATTGTAAATGCACAAACAGTAATTTCTCCACATTGCAAGGTGCAATTCTGAAATTTTTTGCTTTTTCCTGCTCCTCTTAGCATGATAAAGAAGATTCAAAGAGAGTGAGATGCCAGCTCCTTTCATTCAGTCAGTAGCTTCAAACATTTCTGGTATATGAATAACATGATGTTTTTCAATGGCAAAAATCAATGAATATTGTAAATGCACAAACAGTAATTTCTCCGCATTGCAAGGTGCAATTCTGAAATTTTTTGCTTTTTCCTGCTCCTCTTAGCATGATAAAGAAGATTCAAAGAGAGTGAGATGCCAGCTCCTTTCATTCAGTCAGTAGCTTCAATCATTTCTGGACGTTTATCAATGGCAAAAATCAATGAATATTGTAAATGCACAAACAGTAATTTCTCCGCATTGCAAGGTGCAATTCTGAAATTTTTTGCTTTTTCCTGCTCCTCTTAGCATGATAAAGAAGATTCAAAGAGAGTGAGATGTCAGCTCCTTTCATTCAGTCAGTAGCTTCAAACATTTCTGGTATATGAATAACATGATGTTTTTCAATGGCAAAAATCAATGAATATTGTAAATGCACAAAAAGTAATTTCTCCGCATTGCAAGGTGCAATTCTGAAATTTTTTGCTTTTTCCTGCTCCTCTTAGCATGATAAAGAAGATTCAAAGAGAGTGAGATGCCAGCTCCTTTCATTCAGTCAGTAGCTTCAATCATTTCTGGACGTTTTTCAATGGCAAAAATCAATGAATATTGTAAATGCACAAACAGTAATTTCTCCGCATTGCAAGGTGCAATTCTGAAATTTTTTGCTTTTTCCTGCTCCTCTTAGCATGATAAAGAAGATTC
Source organism: Phyllobates terribilis (assembly GCF_046119375.1). Classification (NCBI taxonomy): domain Eukaryota; kingdom Metazoa; phylum Chordata; class Amphibia; order Anura; family Dendrobatidae; genus Phyllobates; species Phyllobates terribilis. The sequence continues at coordinate 95,290 of NW_027364188.1, forward strand.
AAAGAGAGTGAGATGCCAGCTCCTTTCGTTCAGTCAGTAGCTTCAATCATTTCTGGACGTTTTTCAATGGCAAAAATCATTGAATATTATAAATGCACAAACAGTAATTTCTCCGCATTGCAAGGTGCAATTCTGAAATTTTTTACTTTTTCCTGCTCCTCTTAGCATGATAAAGAAGATTCAAAGAGAGTGAGATGCCAGCTCCTTTCATTCAGTCAGTAGCTTCAATCATTTCTGGTATATGAATAACATGATGTTTTTCAATGGCAAAAATCAATGAATATTGTAAATGCACAAACAGTAATTTCTCCGCATTGCAAGGTGCAATTCTGAAATTTTTTGCTTTTTCCTGCTCCTCTTAGCATGATAAAGAAGATTCAAAGAGAGTGAGATGCCAGCTCCTTTCATTCAGTCAGTATCTTCAATCATTTCTGGACGTTTTTCAATGGCAAAAATCAATGAATATTGTAAATGCACAAACAGTAATTTCTCCGCATTGCAAGGTGCAATTCTGAAATTTTTTGCTTTTTCCTGCTCCTCTTAGCATGATAAACAAGATTCAAAGAGAGTGAGATGCCAGCTCCTTTCATTCAGTCAGTAGCTTCAATCATTTCTGGACGTTTTTCAATGGCAAAAATCAATGAATATTGTAAATGCACAAACAGTAATTTCTCCGCATTGCAAGGTGCAATTCTGAAATTTTTTGCTTTTTCCTGCTCCTCTTAGCATGATAAAGAAGATTCAAAGAGAGTGAGATGCCAGCTCCTTTCATTCAGTCAGTAGCTTCAAACATTTCTGGTATATGAATAACATGATGTTTTTCAATGGCAAAAATCAATGAATATTGTAAATGCACAAACAGTAATTTCTCCGCATTGCAAGGTGCAAGTCTGAAATTTTTTGCTTTTTCCTGCTCCTCTTAGCATGATAAAGAAGATTCAAAGAGAGTGAGATGCCAGCTACTTTCATTCAGTCAGTAGCTTCAATCATTTCTGGACGTTTTTCAATGGTAAAAATCAATGAATATTGTAAATGCACAAACAGTAATTTCTCCACATTGCAAGGTGCAATTCTGAAATTTTTTGCTTTTTCCTGCTCCTCTTAGCATGATAAAGAAGATTCAAAGAGAGTGAGATGCCAGCTCCTTTCATTCAGTCAGTAGCTTCAAACATTTCTGGTATATGAATAACATGATGTTTTTCAATGGCAAAAATCAATGAATATTGTAAATGCACAAACAGTAATTTCTCCGCATTGCAAGGTGCAATTCTGAAATTTTTTGCTTTTTCCTGCTCCTCTTAGCATGATAAAGAAGATTCAAAGAGAGTGAGATGCCAGCTCCTTTCATTCAGTCAGTAGCTTCAAACATTTCTGGTATATGAATAACATGATGTTTTTCAATGGCAAAAATCAATGAATATTGTAAATGCACAAACAGTAATTTCTCCGCATTGCAAGGTGCAAGTCTGAAATTTTTTGCTTTTTCCTGCTCCTCTTAGCATGATAAAGAAGATTCAAAGAGAGTGAGATGCCAGCTACTTTCATTCAGTCAGTAGCTTCAATCATTTCTGGACGTTTTTCAATGGTAAAAATCAATGAATATTGTAAATGCACAAACAGTAATTTCTCCACATTGCAAGGTGCAATTCTGAAATTTTTTGCTTTTTCCTGCTCCTCTTAGCATGATAAAGAAGATTCAAAGAGAGTGAGATGCCAGCTCCTTTCATTCAGTCAGTAGCTTCAAACATTTCTGGTATATGAATAACATGATGTTTTTCAATGGCAAAAATCAATGAATATTGTAAATGCACAAACAGTAATTTCTCCGTATTGCAAGGTGCAATTCTGAAATTTTTTGCTTTTTCCTGCTCCTCTTAGCATGATAAAGAAGATTCAAAGAGAGTGAGATGCCAGCTCCTTTCATTCAGTCAGTAGCTTCAATCATTTCTGGATGTTTTTCAATGGCAAAAATCAATGAATATTGTAAATGCACAAACTGTAATTTCTCCGCATTGCAAGGTGCAATTCTGAAATTTTTTGCTTTTTCCTGCTCCTCTTAGCATGATAAAGAAGATTCAAAGAGAGTGAGATGCCAGCTCCTTTCATTCAGTCAGTAGCTTCAATCATTTCTGGTATATGAATAACATGATGTTTTTCAATGGCAAAAATCAATGAATATTGTAAATGCACAAACAGTAATTTCTCCGCATTGCAAGGTGCAATTCTGAAATTTTTTGCTTTTTCCTGCTCCTCTTAGCATGATAAAGAAGATTCAAAGAGAGTGAGATGCCAGCTCCTTTCAGTCAGTATCTTCAATCATTTCTGGACGTTTTTCAATGGCAAAAATCAATGAATATTGTAAATGCACAAACAGTAATTTCTCCGCATTGCAAGGTGCAATTCTGAAATTTTTTGCTTTTTCCTGCTCCTCTTAGCATGATAAAGAAGATTCAAAGAGAGTGAGATGCCAGCTCCTTTCATTCAGTCAGTACCTTCAATCATTTCTGGACGTTTTTCAATGGCAAAAATCAATGAATATTGTAAATGCACAAACAGTAATTTCTCCGCATTGCAAGGTGCAATTCTGAAATTTTTTGCTTTTTCCCGCTCCTCTTAGCATGATAAAGAAGATTCAAAGAGAGTGAGGTGCCAGCTCCTTTCATTCAGTCAGTAGCTTCAAACATTTCTGGTATATGAATAACATGTTTTTCAATGGCAAAAATCAATGAATATTGTAAATGCACAAACAGTAATTTCTCCGCATTGCAAGGTGCAATTCTGAAATTTTTTGCTTTTTCCTGCTCCTCTTAGCATGATAAAGAAGATTCAAAGAGAGTGAGATGCCAGCTCCTTTCATTCAGTCAGTAGCTTCAATCATTTCTGGACGTTTTTCAATGGCAAAAATCAATGAATATTGTAAATGCACAAACAGTAATTTCTCCGCATTGCAAGGTGCAATTCTGAAATTTTTTGCTTTTTCCTGCTCCTCTTAGCATGATAAAGAAGATTCAAAGAGAGTGAGATGCCAGCTCCTTTCATTCAGTCAGTAGCTTCAATCATTTCTGGACGTTTTTCAATGGCAAAAATCAATGAATATTGTAAATGCACAAACAGTAATTTCTCCGCATTGCAAGGTGCAATTCTGAAATTTTTTGCTTTTTCCTGCTCCTCTTAGCATGATAAAGAAGATTCAAAGAGAGTGAGATGCCAGCTCCTTTGATTCAGTCAGTAGCTTCAAACATTTCTGGTATATGAATAACATGATGTTTTTCAATGGCAAAAATCAATGAATATTGTAAATGCACAAACAGTAATTTCTCCGCATTGCAAGGTGCAAGTCTGAAATTTTTTGCTTTTTCCTGCTCCTCTTAGCATGATAAAGAAGATTCAAAGAGAGTGAGATGCCAGCTACTTTCATTCAGTCAGTAGCTTCAATCATTTCTGGACGTTTTTCAATGGTAAAAATCAATGAATATTGTAAATGCACAATCAGTAATTTCTCCACATTGCAAGGTGCAATTCTGAAATTTTTTGCTTTTTCCTGCTCCTCTTAGCATGATAAAGAAGATTCAAAGAGAGTGAGATGCCAGCTCCTTTCATTCAGTCAGTAGCTTCAAACATTTCTGGTATATGAATAACATGATGTTTTTCAATGGCAAAAATCAATGAATATTGTAAATGCACAAACAGTAATTTCTCCGCATTGCAAGGTGCAAGTCTGAAATTTTTTGCTTTTTCCTGCTCCTCTTAGCATGATAAAGAAGATTCAAAGAGAGTGAGATGCCAGCTACTTACATTCAGTCAGTAGCTTCAATCATTTCTGGACGTTTTTCAATGGTAAAAATCAATGAATATTGTAAATGCACAAACAGTAATTTCTCCACATTGCAAGGTGCAATTCTGAAATTTTTTGCATTTTCCTGCTCCTCTTAGCATGATAAAGAAGATTCAAAGAGAGTGAGATGCCAGCTCCTTTCATTCAGTCAGTAGCTTCAAACATTTCTGGTATATGAATAACATGATGTTTTTCAATGGCAAAAATCAATGAATATTGTAAATGCACAAACAGTAATTTCTCCACATTGCAAGGTGCAATTCTGAAATTTTTTGCTTTTTCCTGCTCCTCTTAGAATGATAAAGAAGATTCAAAGAGAGTGAGATGCCAGCTCCTTTCATTCAGTCAGTAGCTTCAAACATTTCTGGTATATGAATAACATGATGTTTTTCAATGGCAAAAATCAATGAATATTGTAAATGCACAAACAGTAATTTCTCCGCATTGCAAGGTGCAATTCTGAAATTTTTTGCTTTTTCCTGCTCCTCTTAGCATGATAAAGAAGATTCAAAGAGAGTGAGATGCCAGCTCCTTTCATTCAGTCAGTAGCTTAGAATTGCACCGTGCAATGTGGAGATATTACTGTTTGTGCATTTACAATATTCATTGATTTTTGCCATTGAAAAACGTTTTTCATATACCAGAAATGTTTGAAGCTACTGACTGAATGAAAGGAGCTGGCATCTCACTCTCTTTGAATCTTCTTTATCATGCTAGGATTAGCAGGAAAAAGCAAAAAATTTCAGAATTGCACCTTGCAATGTGGAGATATTACTGTTTGTGCATTTACAATATTCATTGATTTTTGCCATTGAAAAACATGTTTTTCATATACCAGAAATGTTTGAAGCTACTGACTGAATGAAAGGAGCTGGCATCTCACTCTCTTTGAATCTTCTTTATCATGCTAGGAATAACAGGAAAAAGCAAAAAATTTCAGAATTGCACCTTGCAATGTGGAGATATTACTGTTTGTGCATTTACAATATTCATTGATTTTTGCCATTGAAAAACGTTTTTCATATACCAGAAATGTTTGAAGCTACTGACTGAATGAAAGGAGCTGGCATCTCACTCTCTTTGAATCTTCTTTATCATGCTAGGATTAACAGGAAAAAGCTAAAAATTTCAGAATTGCACCGTGCAATGTGGAGATATTACTGTTTGTGCATTTACAATATTCATTGATTTTTGCCATTGAAAAACATGTTTTTCATATACCAGAAATGTTTGAAGCTACTGACTGAATGAAAGGAGCTGGCATCTCACTCTCTTTGAATCTTCTTTATCATGCTAGGATTAACAGGAAAAAGCTAAAAATTTCAGAATTGCACCGTGCAATGTGGAGATATTACTGTTTGTGCATTTACAATATTCATTGATTTTTGCCATTGAAAAACATGTTTTTCATATACCAGAAATGTTTGAAGCTACTGACTGAATGAAAGGAGCTGGCATCTCACTCTCTTTGAATCTTCTTTATCATGCTAGGATTAGCAGGAAAAAGCAAAAAATTTCAGAATTGCACCTTGCAATGTGGAGATATTACTGTTTGTGCATTTACAATATTCATTGATTTTTGCCATTGAAAAACATGTTTTTCATATACCAGAAATGTTTGAAGCTACTGACTGAATGAAAGGAGCTGGCATCTCACTCTCTTTGAATCTTCTTTATCATGCTAGGATTAGTAGGAAAAAGCTAAAAATTTCAGAATTGCACCGTGCAATGTGGAGATATTACTGTTTGTGCATTTACAATATTCATTGATTTTTGCCATTGAAAAACATGTTTTTCATATACCAGAAATGTTTGAAGCTACTGACTGAATGAAAGGAGCTGGCATCTCACTCTCTTTGAATCTTCTTTATCATGCTAGGATTAGCAGGAAAAAGCAAAAAATTTCAGAATTGCACCTTGCAATGCGGAGATATTACTGTTTGTGCATTTACAATATTCATTGATTTTTGCCATTGAAAAACATGTTTTTCATATACCAGAAATGTTTGAAGCTACTGATTGAATGAAAGGAGCTGGCATCTCACTCTCTTTGAATCTTCTTTATCATGCTAGGATTAACAGGAAAAAGCTAAAAATTTCAGAATTGCACCTTGCAATGTGGAGATATTACTGTTTGTGCATTTACAATATTCATTGATTTTTGCCATTGAAAAACATGTTTTTCATATACCAGAAATGTTTGAAGCTACTGACTGAATGAAAGGAGCTGGCATCTCACTCTCTTTGAATCTTCTTTATCATGCTAGGATTAACAGGAAAAAGCTAAAAATTTCAGAATTGCACCGTGCAATGTGGAGATATTACTGTTTGTGCATTTACAATATTCATTGATTTTTGCCATTGAAAAACATGTTTTTCATATACCAGAAATGTTTGAAGCTACTGACTGAATGAAAGGAGCTGGCATCTCACTCTCTTTGAATCTTCTTTATCATGCTAGGATTAACAGGAAAAAGCAAAAAATTTCAGAATTGCACCTTGCAATGTGGAGATATTACTGTTTGTGCATTTACAATATTCATTGATTTTTGCCATTGAAAAACGTTTTTCATATACCAGAAATGTTTGAAGCTACTGACTGAATGAAAGGAGCTGGCATCTCACTCTCTTTGAATCTTCTTTATCATGCTAGGAATAACAGGAAAAAGCAAAAAATTTCAGAATTGCACCTTGCAATGTGGAGATATTACTGTTTGTGCATTTACAATATTCATTGATTTTTGCCATTGAAAAACATGTTTTTCATATACCAGAAATGTTTGAAGCTACTGACTGAATGAAAGGAGCTGGCATCTCACTCTCTTTGAATCTTCTTTATCATGCTAGGATTAACAGGAAAAAGCTAAAAATTTCAGAATTGCACCGTGCAATGTGGAGATATTACTGTTTGTGCATTTACAATATTCATTGATTTTTGCCATTGAAAAACATGTTTTTCATATACCAGAAATGTTTGAAGCTACTGACTGAATGAAAGGAGCTGGCATCTCACTCTCTTTGAATCTTCTTTATCATGCTAGGATTAACAGGAAAAAGCTAAAAATTTCAGAATTGCACCGTGCAATGTGGAGATATTACTGTTTGTGCATTTACAATATTCATTGATTTTTGCCATTGAAAAACATGTTTTTCATATACCAGAAATGTTTGAAGCTACTGACTGAATGAAAGGAGCTGGCATCTCACTCTCTTTGAATCTTCTTTATCATGCTAGGATTAGCAGGAAAAAGCAAAAAATTTCAGAATTGCACCTTGCAATGTGGAGATATTACTGTTTGTGCATTTACAATATTCATTGATTTTTGCCATTGAAAAACATGTTTTTCATATACCAGAAATGTTTGAAGCTACTGACTGAATGAAAGGAGCTGGCATCTCACTCTCTTTGAATCTTCTTTATCATGCTAGGATTAGTAGGAAAAAGCTAAAAATTTCAGAATTGCACCGTGCAATGTGGAGATATTACTGTTTGTGCATTTACAATATTCATTGATTTTTGCCATTGAAAAACATGTTTTTCATATACCAGAAATGTTTGAAGCTACTGACTGAATGAAAGGAGCTGGCATCTCACTCTCTTTGAATCTTCTTTATCATGCTAGGATTAACAGGAAAAAGCTAAAAATTTCAGAATTGCACCTTGCAATGTGGAGATATTACTGTTTGTGCATTTACAATATTCATTGATTTTTGCCATTGAAAAACATGTTTTTCATATACCAGAAATGTTTGAAGCTACTGACTGAATGAAAGGAGCTGGCATCTCACTCTCTTTGAATCTTCTTTATCATGCTAGGATTAACAGGAAAAAGCTAAAAATTTCAGAATTGCACCGTGCAATGTGGAGATATTACTGTTTGTGCATTTACAATATTCATTGATTTTTGCCATTGAAAAACATGTTTTTCATATACCAGAAATGTTTGAAGCTACTGACTGAATGAAAGGAGCTGGCATCTCACTCTCTTTGAATCTTCTTTATCATGCTAGGATTAACAGGAAAAAGCAAAAAATTTCAGAATTGCACCTTGCAATGTGGAGATATTACTGTTTGTGCATTTACAATATTCATTGATTTTTGCAATTGAAAAACATGTTTTTCATATACCAGAAATGTTTGAAGCTACTGACTGAATGAAAGGAGCTGGCATCTCACTCTCTTTGAATCTTCTTTATCATGCTAGGATTAGTAGGAAAAAGCTAAAAATTTCAGAATTGCACCGTGCAATGTGGAGATATTACTGTTTGTGCATTTACAATATTCATTGATTTTTGCCATTGAAAAACATGTTTTTCATATACCAGAAATGTTTGAAGCTACTGACTGAATGAAAGGAGCTGGCATCTCACTCTCTTTGAATCTTCTTTATCATGCTAGGATTAACAGGAAAAAGCTAAAAATTTCAGAATTGCACCTTGCAATGTGGAGATATTACTGTTTGTGCATTTACAATATTCATTGATTTTTGCCATTGAAAAACATGTTTTTCATATACCAGAAATGTTTGAAGCTACTGACTGAATGAAAGGAGCTGGCATCTCACTCTCTTTGAATCTTCTTTATCATGCTAGGATTAACAGGAAAAAGCTAAAAATTTCAGAATTGCACCGTGCAATGTGGAGATATTACTGTTTGTGCATTTACAATATTCATTGATTTTTGCCATTGAAAAACATGTTTTTCATATACCAGAAATGTTTGAAGCTACTGACTGAATGAAAGGAGCTGGCATCTCACTCTCTTTGAATCTTCTTTATCATGCTAGGATTAACAGGAAAAAGCAAAAAATTTCAGAATTGCACCTTGCAATGTGGAGATATTACTGTTTGTGCATTTACAATATTCATTGATTTTTGCCATTGAAAAACGTTTTTCATATACCAGAAATGTTTGAAGCTACTGACTGAATGAAAGGAGCTGGCATCTCACTCTCTTTGAATCTTCTTTATCATGCTAGGATTAACAGGAAAAAGCTAAAAATTTCAGAATTGCACCGTGCAATGTGGAGATATTACTGTTTGTGCATTTACAATATTCATTGATTTTTGCCATTGAAAAACATGTTTTTCATATACCAGAAATGTTTGAAGCTACTGACTGAATGAAAGGAGCTGGCATCTCACTCTCTTTGAATCTTCTTTATCATGCTAGGATTAGCAGGAAAAAGCAAAAAATTTCAGAATTGCACCTTGCAATGTGGAGATATTACTGTTTGTGCATTTACAATATTCATTGATTTTTGCCATTGAAAAACATGTTTTTCATATACCAGAAATGTTTGAAGCTACTGACTGAATGAAAGGAGCTGGCATCTCACTCTCTTTGAATCTTCTTTATCATGCTAGGATTAACAGGAAAAAGCTAAAAATTTCAGAATTGCACCGTGCAATGTGGAGATATTACTGTTTGTGCTTTTACAATATTCATTGATTTTTGCCATTGAAAAACGTTTTTCATATACCAGAAATGTTTGAAGCTACTGACTGAATGAAAGGAGCTGGCATCTCACTCTCTTTGAATCTTCTTTATCATGCTAGGATTAGCAGGAAAAAGCAAAAAATTTCAGAATTGCACCTTGCAATGCGGAGATATTACTGTTTGTGCATTTACAATATTCATTGATTTTTGCCATTGAAAAACATGTTTTTCATATACCAGAAATGTTTGAAGCTACTGACTGAATGAAAGGAGCTGGCATCTCACTCTCTTTGAATCTTCTTTATCATGCTAGGATTAACAGGAAAAAGCTAAAAATTTCAGAATTGCACCGTGCAATGTGGAGATATTACTGTTTGTGCATTTACAATATTCATTGATTTTTGCCATTGAAAAACATGTTTTTCATATACCAGAAATGTTTGAAGCTACTGACTGAATGAAAGGAGCTGGCATCTCACTCTCTTTGAATCTTCTTTATCATGCTAGGATTAGCAGGAAAAAGCAAAAAATTTCAGAATTGCACCTTGCAATGTGGAGATATTACTGTTTGTGCATTTACAATATTCATTGATTTTTGCCATTGAAAAACATGTTTTTCATATACCAGAAATGTTTGAAGCTACTGACTGAATGAAAGGAGCTGGCATCTCACTCTCTTTGAATCTTCTTTATCATGCTAGGATTAGTAGGAAAAAGCTAAAAATTTCAGAATTGCACCGTGCAATGTGGAGATATTACTGTTTGTGCATTTACAATATTCATTGATTTTTGCCATTGAAAAACATGTTTTTCATATACCAGAAATGTTTGAAGCTACTGACTGAATGAAAGGAGCTGGCATCTCACTCTCTTTGAATCTTCTTTATCATGCTAGGATTAGCAGGAAAAAGCAAAAAATTTCAGAATTGCACCTTGCAATGCGGAGATATTACTGTTTGTGCATTTACAATATTCATTGATTTTTGCCATTGAAAAACATGTTTTTCATATACCAGAAATGTTTGAAGCTACTGATTGAATGAAAGGAGCTGGCATCTCACTCTCTTTGAATCTTCTTTATCATGCTAGGATTAACAGGAAAAAGCTAAAAATTTCAGAATTGCACCGTGCAATGTGGAGATATTACTGTTTGTGCATTTACAATATTCATTGATTTTTGCCATTGAAAAACATGTTTTTCATATACCAGAAATGTTTGAAGCTACTGACTGAATGAAAGGAGCTGGCATCTCACTCTCTTTGAATCTTCTTTATCATGCTAGGATTAGCAGGAAAAAGCAAAAAATTTCAGAATTGCACCTTGCAATGTGGAGATATTACTGTTTGTGCATTTACAATATTCATTGATTTTTGCCATTGAAAAACATGTTTTTCATATACCAGAAATGTTTGAAGCTACTGACTGAATGAAAGGAGCTGGCATCTCACTCTCTTTGAATCTTCTTTATCATGCTAGGATTAACAGGAAAAAGCTAAAAATTTCAGAATTGCACCGTGCAATGTGGAGATATTACTGTTTGTGCTTTTACAATATTCATTGATTTTTGCCATTGAAAAACATGTTTTTCATATACCAGAAATGTTTGAAGCTACTGACTGAATGAAAGGAGCTGGCATCTCACTCTCTTTGAATCTTCTTTATCATGCTAGGATTAGCAGGAAAAAGCAAAAAATTTCAGAATTGCACCTTGCAATGCGGAGATATTACTGTTTGTGCATTTACAATATTCATTGATTTTTGCCATTGAAAAACATGTTTTTCATATACCAGAAATGTTTGAAGCTACTGACTGAATGAAAGGAGCTGGCATCTCACTCTCTTTGAATCTTCTTTATCATGCTAGGATTAACAGGAAAAAGCAAAAAATTTCAGAATTGCACCTTGCAATGTGGAGATATTACTGTTTGTGCATTTACAATATTCATTGATTTTTGCCATTGAAAAACGTTTTTCATATACCAGAAATGTTTGAAGCTACTGACTGAATGAAAGGAGCTGGCATCTCACTCTCTTTGAATCTTCTTTATCATGCTAGGATTAACAGGAAAAAGCTAAAAATTTCAGAATTGCACCGTGCAATGTGGAGATATTACTGTTTGTGCATTTACAATATTCATTGATTTTTGCCATTGAAAAACATGTTTTTCATATACCAGAAATGTTTGAAGCTACTGACTGAATGAAAGGAGCTGGCATCTCACTCTCTTTGAATCTTCTTTATCATGCTAGGATTAGCAGGAAAAAGCAAAAAATTTCAGAATTGCACCTTGCAATGTGGAGATATTACTGTTTGTGCATTTACAATATTCATTGATTTTTGCCATTGAAAAACATGTTTTTCATATACCAGAAATGTTTGAAGAGCTACTGACTGAATGAAAGGAGCTGGCATCTCACTCTCTTTGAATCTTCTTTATCATGCTAGGATTAACAGGAAAAAGCTAAAAATTTCAGAATTGCACCGTGCAATGTGGAGATATTACTGTTTGTGCATTTACAATATTCATTGATTTTTGCCATTGAAAAACGTTTTTCATATACCAGAAATGTTTGAAGCTACTGACTGAATGAAAGGAGCTGGCATCTCACTCTCTTTGAATCTTCTTTATCATGCTAGGATTAGCAGGAAAAAGCAAAAAATTTCAGAATTGCACCTTGCAATGTGGAGATATTACTGTTTGTGCATTTACAATATTCATTGATTTTTGCCATTGAAAAACATGTTTTTCATATACCAGAAATGTTTGAAGCTACTGACTGAATGAAAGGAGCTGGCATCTCACTCTCTTTGAATCTTCTTTATCATGCTAGGATTAACAGGAAAAAGCAAAAAATTTCAGAATTGCACCTTGCAATGTGGAGATATTACTGTTTGTGCATTTACAATATTCATTGATTTTTGCCATTGAAAAATATGTTTTTCATATACCAGAAATGTTTGAAGCTACTGACTGAATGAAAGGAGCTGGCATCTCACTCTCTTTGAATCTTCTTTATCATGCTAGGATTAGCAGGAAAAAGCAAAAAATTTCAGAATTGCACCTTGCAATGCGGAGATATTACTGTTTGTGCATTTACAATATTCATTGATTTTTGCCATTGAAAAACATGTTTTTCATATACCAGAAATGTTTGAAGCTACTGACTGAATGAAAGGAGCTGGCATCTCACTCTCTTTGAATCTTCTTTATCATGCTAGGATTAACAGGAAAAAGCAAAAAATTTCAGAATTGCACCTTGCAATGTGGAGATATTACTCTTTGTGCATTTACAATATTCATTGATTTTTGCCATTGAAAAACATGTTTTTCATATACCAGAAATGTTTGAAGCTACTGACTGAATGAAAGGAGCTTGGCATCTCACTCTCTTTGAATCTTCTTTATCATGCTAGGATTAACAGGAAAAAGCTAAAAATTTCAGAATTGCACCGTGCAATGTGGAGATATTACTGTTTGTGCATTTACAATATTCATTGATTTTTGCCATTGAAAAACATGTTTTTCATATACCAGAAATGTTTGAAGCTACTGACTGAATGAAAGGAGCTGGCATCTCACTCTCTTTGAATCTTCTTTATCATGCTAGGATTAACAGGAAAAAGCTAAAAATTTCAGAATTGCACCGTGCAATGTGGAGATATTACTGTTTGTGCATTTACAATATTCATTGATTTTTGCCATTGAAAAACATGTTTTTCATATACCAGAAATGTTTGAAGCTACTGACTGAATGAAAGGAGCTGGCATCTCACTCTCTTTGAATCTTCTTTATCATGCTAGGATTAACAGGAAAAAGCAAAAAATTTCAGAATTGCACCTTGCAATGTGGAGATATTACTGTTTGTGCATTTACAATATTCATTGATTTTTGCCATTGAAAAACATGTTTTTCATATACCAGAAATGTTTGAAGCTACTGACTGAATGAAAGGAGCTGGCATCTCACTCTCTTTGAATCTTCTTTATCATGCTAGGATTAGTAGGAAAAAGCTAAAAATTTCAGAATTGCACCGTGCAATGTGGAGATATTACTGTTTGTGCATTTACAATATTCATTGATTTTTGCCATTGAAAAACATGTTTTTCATATACCAGAAATGTTTGAAGCTACTGACTGAATGAAAGGAGCTGGCATCTCACTCTCTTTGAATCTTCTTTATCATGCTAGGATTAACAGGAAAAAGCTAAAAATTTCAGAATTGCACCTTGCAATGTGGAGATATTACTGTTTGTGCATTTACAATATTCATTGATTTTTGCCATTGAAAAACATGTTTTTCATATACCAGAAATGTTTGAAGCTACTGACTGAATGAAAGGAGCTGGCATCTCACTCTCTTTGAATCTTCTTTATCATGCTAGGATTAACAGGAAAAAGCTAAAAATTTCAGAATTGCACCGTGCAATGTGGAGATATTACTGTTTGTGCATTTACAATATTCATTGATTTTTGCCATTGAAAAACATGTTTTTCATATACCAGAAATGTTTGAAGCTACTGACTGAATGAAAGGAGCTGGCATCTCACTCTCTTTGAATCTTCTTTATCATGCTAGGATTAACAGGAAAAAGCAAAAAATTTCAGAATTGCACCTTGCAATGTGGAGATATTACTGTTTGTGCATTTACAATATTCATTGATTTTTGCCATTGAAAAACGTTTTTCATATACCAGAAATGTTTGAAGCTACTGACTGAATGAAAGGAGCTGGCATCTCACTCTCTTTGAATCTTCTTTATCATGCTAGGATTAACAGGAAAAAGCTAAAAATTTCAGAATTGCACCGTGCAATGTGGAGATATTACTGTTTGTGCATTTACAATATTCATTGATTTTTGCCATTGAAAAACGTTTTTCATATACCAGAAATGTTTGAAGCTACTGACTGAATGAAAGGAGCTGGCATCTCACTCTCTTTGAATCTTCTTTATCATGCTAGGATTAGCAGGAAAAAGCAAAAAATTTCAGAATTGCACCTTGCAATGTGGAGATATTACTGTTTGTGCATTTACAATATTCATTGATTTTTGCCATTGAAAAACATGTTTTTCATATACCAGAAATGTTTGAAGCTACTGACTGAATGAAAGGAGCTGGCATCTCACTCTCTTTGAATCTTCTTTATCATGCTAGGATTAACAGGAAAAAGCAAAAAATTTCAGAATTGCACCTTGCAATGTGGAGATATTACTGTTTGTGCATTTACAATATTCATTGATTTTTGCCATTGAAAAATGTTTTTCATATACCAGAAATGTTTGAAGCTACTGACTGAATGAAAGGAGCTGGCATCTCACTCTCTTTGAATCTTCTTTATCATGCTAGGATTAGCAGGAAAAAGCAAAAAATTTCAGAATTGCACCTTGCAATGCGGAGATATTACTGTTTGTGCATTTACAATATTCATTGATTTTTGCCATTGAAAAACATGTTTTTCATATACCAGAAATGTTTGAAGCTACTGACTGAATGAAAGGAGCTGGCATCTCACTCTCTTTGAATCTTCTTTATCATGCTAGGATTAACAGGAAAAAGCAAAAAATTTCAGAATTGCACCTTGCAATGTGGAGATATTACTCTTTGTGCATTTACAATATTCATTGATTTTTGCCATTGAAAAACATGTTTTTCATATACCAGAAATGTTTGAAGCTACTGACTGAATGAAAGGAGCTTGGCATCTCACTCTCTTTGAATCTTCTTTATCATGCTAGGATTAACAGGAAAAAGCTAAAAATTTCAGAATTGCACCGTGCAATGTGGAGATATTACTGTTTGTGCATTTACAATATTCATTGATTTTTGCCATTGAAAAACATGTTTTTCATATACCAGAAATGTTTGAAGCTACTGACTGAATGAAAGGAGCTGGCATCTCACTCTCTTTGAATCTTCTTTATCATGCTAGGATTAACAGGAAAAAGCTAAAAATTTCAGAATTGCACCGTGCAATGTGGAGATATTACTGTTTGTGCATTTACAATATTCATTGATTTTTGCCATTGAAAAACATGTTTTTCATATACCAGAAATGTTTGAAGCTACTGACTGAATGAAAGGAGCTGGCATCTCACTCTCTTTGAATCTTCTTTATCATGCTAGGATTAACAGGAAAAAGCAAAAAATTTCAGAATTGCACCTTGCAATGTGGAGATATTACTGTTTGTGCATTTACAATATTCATTGATTTTTGCCATTGAAAAACATGTTTTTCATATACCAGAAATGTTTGAAGCTACTGACTGAATGAAAGGAGCTGGCATCTCACTCTCTTTGAATCTTCTTTATCATGCTAGGATTAGTAGGAAAAAGCTAAAAATTTCAGAATTGCACCGTGCAATGTGGAGATATTACTGTTTGTGCATTTACAATATTCATTGATTTTTGCCATTGAAAAACATGTTTTTCATATACCAGAAATGTTTGAAGCTACTGACTGAATGAAAGGAGCTGGCATCTCACTCTCTTTGAATCTTCTTTATCATGCTAGGATTAACAGGAAAAAGCTAAAAATTTCAGAATTGCACCTTGCAATGTGGAGATATTACTGTTTGTGCATTTACAATATTCATTGATTTTTGCCATTGAAAAACATGTTTTTCATATACCAGAAATGTTTGAAGCTACTGACTGAATGAAAGGAGCTGGCATCTCACTCTCTTTGAATCTTCTTTATCATGCTAGGATTAACAGGAAAAAGCTAAAAATTTCAGAATTGCACCGTGCAATGTGGAGATATTACTGTTTGTGCATTTACAATATTCATTGATTTTTGCCATTGAAAAACATGTTTTTCATATACCAGAAATGTTTGAAGCTACTGACTGAATGAAAGGAGCTGGCATCTCACTCTCTTTGAATCTTCTTTATCATGCTAGGATTAACAGGAAAAAGCAAAAAATTTCAGAATTGCACCTTGCAATGTGGAGATATTACTGTTTGTGCATTTACAATATTCATTGATTTTTGCCATTGAAAAACGTTTTTCATATACCAGAAATGTTTGAAGCTACTGACTGAATGAAAGGAGCTGGCATCTCACTCTCTTTGAATCTTCTTTATCATGCTAGGATTAACAGGAAAAAGCTAAAAATTTCAGAATTGCACCGTGCAATGTGGAGATATTACTGTTTGTGCATTTACAATATTCATTGATTTTTGCCATTGAAAAACATGTTTTTCATATACCAGAAATGTTTGAAGCTACTGACTGAATGAAAGGAGCTGGCATCTCACTCTCTTTGAATCTTCTTTATCATGCTAGGATTAACAGGAAAAAGCTAAAAATTTCAGAATTGCACCGTGCAATGTGGAGATATTACTGTTTGTGCTTTTACAATATTCATTGATTTTTGCCATTGAAAAACGTTTTTCATATACCAGAAATGTTTGAAGCTACTGACTGAATGAAAGGAGCTGGCATCTCACTCTCTTTGAATCTTCTTTATCATGCTAGGATTAGCAGGAAAAAGCAAAAAATTTCAGAATTGCACCTTGCAATGCGGAGATATTACTGTTTGTGCATTTACAATATTCATTGATTTTTGCCATTGAAAAACATGTTTTTCATATACCAGAAATGTTTGAAGCTACTGACTGAATGAAAGGAGCTGGCATCTCACTCTCTTTGAATCTTCTTTATCATGCTAGGATTAACAGGAAAAAGCTAAAAATTTCAGAATTGCACCGTGCAATGTGGAGATATTACTGTTTGTGCATTTACAATATTCATTGATTTTTGCCATTGAAAAACATGTTTTTCATATACCAGAAATGTTTGAAGCTACTGACTGAATGAAAGGAGCTGGCATCTCACTCTCTTTGAATCTTCTTTATCATGCTAGGATTAGCAGGAAAAAGCAAAAAATTTCAGAATTGCACCTTGCAATGTGGAGATATTACTGTTTGTGCATTTACAATATTCATTGATTTTTGCCATTGAAAAACATGTTTTTCATATACCAGAAATGTTTGAAGCTACTGACTGAATGAAAGGAGCTGGCATCTCACTCTCTTTGAATCTTCTTTATCATGCTAGGATTAGTAGGAAAAAGCTAAAAATTTCAGAATTGCACCGTGCAATGTGGAGATATTACTGTTTGTGCATTTACAATATTCATTGATTTTTGCCATTGAAAAACATGTTTTTCATATACCAGAAATGTTTGAAGCTACTGACTGAATGAAAGGAGCTGGCATCTCACTCTCTTTGAATCTTCTTTATCATGCTAGGATTAGCAGGAAAAAGCAAAAAATATCAGAATTGCACCTTGCAATGCGGAGATATTACTGTTTGTGCATTTACAATATTCATTGATTTTTGCCATTGAAAAACATGTTTTTCATATACCAGAAATGTTTGAAGCTACTGATTGAATGAAAGGAGCTGGCATCTCACTCTCTTTGAATCTTCTTTATGATGCTAGGATTAACAGGAAAAAGCTAAAAATTTCAGAATTGCACCTTGCAATGTGGAGATATTACTGTTTGTGCATTTACAATATTCATTGATTTTTGCCATTGAAAAACATGTTTTTCATATACCAGAAATGTTTGAAGCTACTGACTGAATGAAAGGAGCTGGCATCTCACTCTCTTTGAATCTTCTTTATCATGCTAGGATTAACAGGAAAAAGCAAAAAATTTCAGAATTGCACCTTGCAATGTGGAGATATTACTGTTTGTGCATTTACAATATTCATTGATTTTTGCCATTGAAAAACGTTTTTCATATACCAGAAATGTTTGAAGCTACTGACTGAATGAAAGGAGCTGGCATCTCACTCTCTTTGAATCTTCTTTATCATGCTAGGATTAACAGGAAAAAGCTAAAAATTTCAGAATTGCACCGTGCAATGTGGAGATATTACTGTTTGTGCATTTACAATATTCATTGATTTTTGCCATTGAAAAACATGTTTTTCATATACCAGAAATGTTTGAAGCTACTGACTGAATGAAAGGAGCTGGCATCTCACTCTCTTTGAATCTTCTTTATCATGCTAGGATTAGCAGGAAAAAGCAAAAAATTTCAGAATTGCACCTTGCAATGTGGAGATATTACTGTTTGTGCATTTACAATATTCATTGATTTTTGCCATTGAAAAACATGTTTTTCATATACCAGAAATGTTTGAAGCTACTGACTGAATGAAAGGAGGTGGCATCTCACTCTCTTTGAATCTTCTTTATCATGCTAGGATTAACAGGAAAAAGCTAAAAATTTCAGAATTGCACCGTGCAATGTGGAGATATTACTGTTTGTGCTTTTACAATATTCATTGATTTTTGCCATTGAAAAACATGTTTTTCATATACCAGAAATGTTTGAAGCTACTGACTGAATGAAAGGAGCTGGCATCTCACTCTCTTTGAATCTTCTTTATCATGCTAGGATTAGCAGGAAAAAGCAAAAAATTTCAGAATTGCACCTTGCAATGCGGAGATATTACTGTTTGTGCATTTACAATATTCATTGATTTTTGCCATTGAAAAACATGTTTTTCATATACCAGAAATGTTTGAAGCTACTGACTGAATGAAAGGAGCTGGCATCTCACTCTCTTTGAATCTTCTTTATCATGCTAGGATTAACAGGAAAAAGCAAAAAATTTCAGAATTGCACCTTGCAATGTGGAGATATTACTGTTTGTGCATTTACAATATTCATTGATTTTTGCCATTGAAAAACGTTTTTCATATACCAGAAATGTTTGAAGCTACTGACTGAATGAAAGGAGCTGGCATCTCACTCTCTTTGAATCTTCTTTATCATGCTAGGATTAACAGGAAAAAGCTAAAAATTTCAGAATTGCACCGTGCAATGTGGAGATATTACTGTTTGTGCATTTACAATATTCATTGATTTTTGCCATTGAAAAACATGTTTTTCATATACCAGAAATGTTTGAAGCTACTGACTGAATGAAAGGAGCTGGCATCTCACTCTCTTTGAATCTTCTTTATCATGCAAGGATTAGCAGGAAAAAGCAAAAAATTTCAGAATTGCACCTTGCAATGTGGAGATATTACTGTTTGTGCATTTACAATATTCATTGATTTTTGCCATTGAAAAACATGTTTTTCATATACCAGAAATGTTTGAAGCTACTGACTGAATGAAAGGAGCTGGCATCTCACTCTCTTTGAATCTTCTTTATCATGCTAGGATTAACAGGAAAAAGCTAAAAATTTCAGAATTGCACCGTGCAATGTGGAGATATTACTGTTTGTGCATTTACAATATTCATTGATTTTTGCCATTGAAAAACGTTTTTCATATACCAGAAATGTTTGAAGCTACTGACTGAATGAAAGGAGCTGGCATCTCACTCTCTTTGAATCTTCTTTATCATGCTAGGATTAGCAGGAAAAAGCAAAAAATTTCAGAATTGCACCTTGCAATGTGGAGATATTACTGTTTGTGCATTTACAATATTCATTGATTTTTGCCATTGAAAAACATGTTTTTCATATACCAGAAATGTTTGAAGCTACTGACTGAATGAAAGGAGCTGGCATCTCACTCTCTTTGAATCTTCTTTATCATGCTAGGATTAACAGGAAAAAGCAAAAAATTTCAGAATTGCACCTTGCAATGTGGAGATATTACTGTTTGTGCATTTACAATATTCATTGATTTTTGCCATTGAAAAATATGTTTTTCATATACCAGAAATGTTTGAAGCTACTGACTGAATGAAAGGAGCTGGCATCTCACTCTCTTTGAATCTTCTTTATCATGCTAGGATTAGCAGGAAAAAGCAAAAAATTTCAGAATTGCACCTTGCAATGCGGAGATATTACTGTTTGTGCATTTACAATATTCATTGATTTTTGCCATTGAAAAACATGTTTTTCATATACCAGAAATGTTTGAAGCTACTGACTGAATGAAAGGAGCTGGCATCTCACTCTCTTTGAATCTTCTTTATCATGCTAGGATTAACAGGAAAAAGCAAAAAATTTCAGAATTGCACCTTGCAATGTGGAGATATTACTGTTTGTGCATTTACAATATTCATTGATTTTTGCCATTGAAAAACGTTTTTCATATACCAGAAATGTTTGAAGCTACTGACTGAATGAAAGGAGCTGGCATCTCACTCTCTTTGAATCTTCTTTATCATGCTAGGATTAGCAGGAAAAAGCAAAAAAATTCAGAATTGCACCTTGCAATGTGGAGATATTACTGTTTGTGCATTTACAATATTCATTGATTTTTGCCATTGAAAAACATGTTTTTCATATACCAGAAATGTTTGAAGCTACTGACTGAATGAAAGGAGCTGGCATCTCACTCTCTTTGAATCTTCTTTATCATGCTAGGATTAGTAGGAAAAAGCTAAAAATTTCAGAATTGCACCGTGCAATGTGGAGATATTACTGTTTGTGCATTTACAATATTCATTGATTTTTGCCATTGAAAAACATGTTTTTCATATACCAGAAATGTTTGAAGCTACTGACTGAATGAAAGGAGCTGGCATCTCACTCTCTTTGAATCTTCTTTATCATGCTAGGATTAGCAGGAAAAAGCAAAAAATATCAGAATTGCACCTTGCAATGCGGAGATATTACTGTTTGTGCATTTACAATATTCATTGATTTTTGCCATTGAAAAACATGTTTTTCATATACCAGAAATGTTTGAAGCTACTGATTGAATGAAAGGAGCTGGCATCTCACTCTCTTTGAATCTTCTTTATCATGCTAGGATTAACAGGAAAAAGCTAAAAATTTCAGAATTGCACCTTGCAATGTGGAGATATTACTGTTTGTGCATTTACAATATTCATTGATTTTTGCCATTGAAAAACATGTTTTTCATATACCAGAAATGTTTGAAGCTACTGACTGAATGAAAGGAGCTGGCATCTCACTCTCTTTGAATCTTCTTTATCATGCTAGGATTAACAGGAAAAAGCTAAAAATTTCAGAATTGCACCGTGCAATGTGGAGATATTACTGTTTGTGCATTTACAATATTCATTGATTTTTGCCATTGAAAAACATGTTTTTCATATACCAGAAATGTTTGAAGCTACTGACTGAATGAAAGGAGCTGGCATCTCACTCTCTTTGAATCTTCTTTATCATGCTAGGATTAACAGGAAAAAGCAAAAAATTTCAGAATTGCACCTTGCAATGTGGAGATATTACTGTTTGTGCATTTACAATATTCATTGATTTTTGCCATTGAAAAACGTTTTTCATATACCAGAAATGTTTGAAGCTACTGACTGAATGAAAGGAGCTGGCATCTCACTCTCTTTGAATCTTCTTTATCATGCTAGGATTAACAGGAAAAAGCTAAAAATTTCAGAATTGCACCGTGCAATGTGGAGATATTACTGTTTGTGCATTTACAATATTCATTGATTTTTGCCATTGAAAAACATGTTTTTCATATACCAGAAATGTTTGAAGCTACTGACTGAATGAAAGGAGCTGGCATCTCACTCTCTTTGAATCTTCTTTATCATGCTAGGATTAGCAGGAAAAAGCAAAAAATTTCAGAATTGCACCTTGCAATGTGGAGATATTACTGTTTGTGCATTTACAATATTCATTGATTTTTGCCATTGAAAAACATGTTTTTCATATACCAGAAATGTTTGAAGCTACTGACTGAATGAAAGGAGCTGGCATCTCACTCTCTTTGAATCTTCTTTATCATGCTAGGATTAACAGGAAAAAGCTAAAAATTTCAGAATTGCACCGTGCAATGTGGAGATATTACTGTTTGTGCTTTTACAATATTCATTGATTTTTGCCATTGAAAAACATGTTTTTCATATACCAGAAATGTTTGAAGCTACTGACTGAATGAAAGGAGCTGGCATCTCACTCTCTTTGAATCTTCTTTATCATGCTAGGATTAGCAGGAAAAAGCAAAAAATTTCAGAATTGCACCTTGCAATGCGGAGATATTACTGTTTGTGCATTTACAATATTCATTGATTTTTGCCATTGAAAAACATGTTTTTCATATACCAGAAATGTTTGAAGCTACTGACTGAATGAAAGGAGCTGGCATCTCACTCTCTTTGAATCTTCTTTATCATGCTAGGATTAACAGGAAAAAGCAAAAAATTTCAGAATTGCACCTTGCAATGTGGAGATATTACTGTTTGTGCATTTACAATATTCATTGATTTTTGCCATTGAAAAACGTTTTTCATATACCAGAAATGTTTGAAGCTACTGACTGAATGAAAGGAGCTGGCATCTCACTCTCTTTGAATCTTCTTTATCATGCTAGGATTAACAGGAAAAAGCTAAAAATTTCAGAATTGCACCGTGCAATGTGGAGATATTACTGTTTGTGCATTTACAATATTCATTGATTTTTGCCATTGAAAAACATGTTTTTCATATACCAGAAATGTTTGAAGCTACTGACTGAATGAAAGGAGCTGGCATCTCACTCTCTTTGAATCTTCTTTATCATGCAAGGATTAGCAGGAAAAAGCAAAAAATTTCAGAATTGCACCTTGCAATGTGGAGATATTACTGTTTGTGCATTTACAATATTCATTGATTTTTGCCATTGAAAAACATGTTTTTCATATACCAGAAATGTTTGAAGCTACTGACTGAATGAAAGGAGCTGGCATCTCACTCTCTTTGAATCTTCTTTATCATGCTAGGATTAACAGGAAAAAGCTAAAAATTTCAGAATTGCACCGTGCAATGTGGAGATATTACTGTTTGTGCATTTACAATATTCATTGATTTTTGCCATTGAAAAACGTTTTTCATATACCAGAAATGTTTGAAGCTACTGACTGAATGAAAGGAGCTGGCATCTCACTCTCTTTGAATCTTCTTTATCATGCTAGGATTAGCAGGAAAAAGCAAAAAATTTCAGAATTGCACCTTGCAATGTGGAGATATTACTGTTTGTGCATTTACAATATTCATTGATTTTTGCCATTGAAAAACATGTTTTTCATATACCAGAAATGTTTGAAGCTACTGACTGAATGAAAGGAGCTGGCATCTCACTCTCTTTGAATCTTCTTTATCATGCTAGGATTAACAGGAAAAAGCAAAAAATTTCAGAATTGCACCTTGCAATGTGGAGATATTACTGTTTGTGCATTTACAATATTCATTGATTTTTGCCATTGAAAAATATGTTTTTCATATACCAGAAATGTTTGAAGCTACTGACTGAATGAAAGGAGCTGGCATCTCACTCTCTTTGAATCTTCTTTATCATGCTAGGATTAGCAGGAAAAAGCAAAAAATTTCAGAATTGCACCTTGCAATGCGGAGATATTACTGTTTGTGCATTTACAATATTCATTGATTTTTGCCATTGAAAAACATGTTTTTCATATACCAGAAATGTTTGAAGCTACTGACTGAATGAAAGGAGCTGGCATCTCACTCTCTTTGAATCTTCTTTATCATGCTAGGATTAACAGGAAAAAGCAAAAAATTTCAGAATTGCACCTTGCAATGTGGAGATATTACTCTTTGTGCATTTACAATATTCATTGATTTTTGCCATTGAAAAACATGTTTTTCATATACCAGAAATGTTTGAAGCTACTGACTGAATGAAAGGAGCTTGGCATCTCACTCTCTTTGAATCTTCTTTATCATGCTAGGATTAACAGGAAAAAGCTAAAAATTTCAGAATTGCACCGTGCAATGTGGAGATATTACTGTTTGTGCATTTACAATATTCATTGATTTTTGCCATTGAAAAACATGTTTTTCATATACCAGAAATGTTTGAAGCTACTGACTGAATGAAAGGAGCTGGCATCTCACTCTCTTTGAATCTTCTTTATCATGCTAGGATTAGCAGGAAAAAGCAAAAAATTTCAGAATTGCACCTTGCAATGTGGAGATATTACTGTTTGTGCATTTACAATATTCATTGATTTTTGCCATTGAAAAACATGTTTTTCATATACCAGAAATGTTTGAAGCTACTGACTGAATGAAAGGAGCTGGCATCTCACTCTCTTTGAATCTTCTTTATCATGCTAGGATTAACAGGAAAAAGCTAAAAATTTCAGAATTGCACCGTGCAATGTGGAGATATTACTGTTTGTGCATTTACAATATTCATTGATTTTTGCCATTGAAAAACGTTTTTCATATACCAGAAATGTTTGAAGCTACTGACTGAATGAAAGGAGCTGGCATCTCACTCTCTTTGAATCTTCTTTATCATGCTAGGATTAGCAGGAAAAAGCAAAAAAATTCAGAATTGCACCTTGCAATGTGGAGATATTACTGTTTGTGCATTTACAATATTCATTGATTTTTGCCATTGAAAAACATGTTTTTCATATACCAGAAATGTTTGAAGCTACTGACTGAATGAAAGGAGCTGGCATCTCACTCTCTTTGAATCTTCTTTATCATGCTAGGATTAACAGGAAAAAGCTAAAAATTTCAGAATTGCACCGTGCAATGTGGAGATATTACTGTTTGTGCATTTACAATATTCAATATCTCCACATTGCAAGGTGCAATTCTGAAATTTTTTGCTTTTTCCTGCTAATCCTAGCATGATAAAGAAGATTCAAAGAGAGTGAGATGCCAGCTCCTTTCATTCAGTCAGTAGCTTCAAACATTTCTGGTATATGAAAAACATGTTTTTCAATGGCAAAAATCAATGAATATTGTAAATGCACAAACAGTAATATCTCCACATTGCACGGTGCAATTCTGAAATTTTTAGCTTTTTCCTGTTAATCCTAGCATGATAAAGAAGATTCAAAGAGAGTGAGATGCCAGCTCCTTTCATTCAGTCAGTAGCTTCAAACATTTCTGGTATATGAAAAACATGTTCTTCAATGGCAAAAATCAATGAATATTGTAAATGCACAAACAGTAATATCTCCACATTGCAAGGTGCAATTCTGAAATTTTTTGCTTTTTCCTGTTAATCCTAGCATGATAAAGAAGATTCAAAGAGAGTGAGATGCCAGCTCCTTTCATTCAGTCAGTAGCTTCAAACATTTCTGGTATATGAAAAACATGTTTTTCAATGGCAAAAATCAATGAATATTGTAAATGCACAAACAGTAATATCTCCGCATTGCAAGGTGCAATTCTGAAATTTTTTGCTTTTTCCTGCTAATCCTAGCATGATAAAGAAGATTCAAAGAGAGTGAGATGCCAGCTCCTTTCATTCAGTCAGTAGCTTCAAACATTTCTGGTATATGAAAAACATGTTTTTCAATGGCAAAAATCAATGAATATTGTAAATGCACAAACAGTAATATCTCCACATTGCACGGTGCAATTCTGAAATTTTTAGCTTTTTCCTGTTAATCCTAGCATGATAAAGAAGATTCAAAGAGAGTGAGATGCCAGCTCCTTTCATTCAGTCAGTAGCTTCAAACATTTCTGGTATATGAAAAACATGTTTTTCAATGGCAAAAATCAATGAATATTGTAAATGCACAAACAGTAATATCTCCACATTGCACGGTGCAATTCTGAAATTTTTAGCTTTTTCCTGTTAATCCTAGCATGATAAAGAAGATTCAAAGAGAGTGAGATGCCAGCTCCTTTCATTTAGTCAGTAGCTTCAAACATTTCTGGTATATGAAAAACGTTTTTCAATGGCAAAAATCAATGAATATTGTAAATGCACAAACAGTAATATCTCCACATTGCAAGATGCAATTCTGAAATTTTTTGCTTTTTCCTGTTAATCCTAGCATGATAAAGAAGATTCAAAGAGAGTGAGATGCCAGCTCCTTTCATTCAGTCAGTAGCTTCAAACATTTCTGGTATATGAAAAACATGTTTTTCAATGGCAAAAATCAATGAATATTGTAAATGCACAAACAGTAATATCTCCGCATTGCAAGGTGCAATTCTGAAATTTTTTGCTTTTTCCTGCTAATCCTAGCATGATAAAGAAGATTCAAAGAGAGTGAGATGCCAGCTCCTTTCATTCAGTCAGTAGCTTCAAACATTTCTGGTATATGAAAAACATGTTTTTCAATGGCAAAAATCAATGAATATTGTAAATGCACAAACAGTAATATCTCCACATTGCACGGTGCAATTCTGAAATTTTTAGCTTTTTCCTGTTAATCCTAGCATGATAAAGAAGATTCAAAGAGAGTGAGATGCCAGCTCCTTTCATTCAGTCAGTAGCTTCAAACATTTCTGGTATATGAAAAACATGTTTTTCAATGGCAAAAATCAATGAATATTGTAAATGCACAAACAGTAATATCTCCACATTGCACGGTGCAATTCTGAAATTTTTAGCTTTTTCCTGTTAATCCTAGCATGATAAAGAAGATTCAAAGAGAGTGAGATGCCAGCTCCTTTCATTCAGTCAGTAGCTTCAAACATTTCTGGTATATGAAAAACGTTTTTCAATGGCAAAAATCAATGAATATTGTAAATGCACAAACAGTAATATCTCCACATTGCAAGATGCAATTCTGAAATTTTTTGCTTTTTCCTGTTAATCCTAGCATGATAAAGAAGATTCAAAGAGAGTGAGATGCCAGCTCCTTTCATTCAGTCAGTAGCTTCAAACATTTCTGGTATATGAAAAACATGTTTTTCAATGGCAAAAATCAATGAATATTGTAAATGCACAAACAGTAATTTCTCCACATTGCAAGGTGCAATTCTGAAATTTTTTGCTTTTTCCTGCTCCTCTTAGCATGATAAAGAAGATTCAAAGAGAGTGAGATGCCAGCTCCTTTCATTCAGTCAGTAGCTTCAAACATTTCTGGTATATGAATAACATGATGTTTTTCAATGGCAAAAATCAATGAATATTGTAAATGCACAAACAGTAATTTCTCCGCATTGCAAGGTGCAATTCTGAAATTTTTTGCTTTTTCCTGCTCCTCTTAGCATGATAAAGAAGATTCAAAGAGAGTGAGATGCCAGCTCCTTTCATTCAGTCAGTAGCTTCAATCATTTCTGGACGTTTATCAATGGCAAAAATCAATGAATATTGTAAATGCACAAACAGTAATTTCTCCGCATTGCAAGGTGCAATTCTGAAATTTTTTGCTTTTTCCTGCTCCTCTTAGCATGATAAAGAAGATTCAAAGAGAGTGAGATGTCAGCTCCTTTCATTCAGTCAGTAGCTTCAAACATTTCTGGTATATGAATAACATGATGTTTTTCAATGGCAAAAATCAATGAATATTGTAAATGCACAAACAGTAATTTCTCCGCATTGCAAGGTGCAATTCTGAAATTTTTTGCTTTTTCCTGCTCCTCTTAGCATGATAAAGAAGATTCAAAGAGAGTGAGATGCCAGCTCCTTTCATTCAGTCAGTAGCTTCAATCATTTCTGGACGTTTTTCAATGGCAAAAATCAATGAATATTGTAAATGCACAAACAGTAATTTCTCCGCATTGCAAGGTGCAATTCTGAAATTTTTTGCTTTTTCCTGCTCCTCTTAGCATGATAAAGAAGATTCAAAGAGAGTGAGATGCCAGCTCCTTTCGTTCAGTCAGTAGCTTCAATCATTTCTGGACGTTTTTCAATGGCAAAAATCATTGAATATTATAAATGCACAAACAGTAATTTCTCCGCATTGCAAGGTGCAATTCTGAAATTTTTTACTTTTTCCTGCTCCTCTTAGCATGATAAAGAAGATTCAAAGAGAGTGAGATGCCAGCTCCTTTCATTCAGTCAGTAGCTTCAATCATTTCTGGTATATGAATAACATGATGTTTTTCAAGGGCAAAAATCAATGAATATTGTAAATGCACAAACAGTAATTTCTCCGCATTGCAAGGTGCAATTCTGAAATTTTTTGCTTTTTCCTGCTCCTCTTAGCATGATAAAGAAGATTCAAAGAGAGTGAGATGCCAGCTCCTTTCATTCAGTCAGTATCTTCAATCATTTCTGGACGTTTTTCAATGGCAAAAATCAATGAATATTGTAAATGCACAAACAGTAATTTCTCCGCATTGCAAGGTGCAATTCTGAAATTTTTTGCTTTTTCCTGCTCCTCTTAGCATGATAAACAAGATTCAAAGAGAGTGAGATGCCAGCTCCTTTCATTCAGTCAGTAGCTTCAATCATTTCTGGACGTTTTTCAATGGCAAAAATCAATGAATATTGTAAATGCACAAACAGTAATTTCTCCGCATTGCAAGGTGCAATTCTGAAATTTTTTGCTTTTTCCTGCTCCTCTTAGCATGATAAAGAAGATTCAAAGAGAGTGAGATGCCAGCTCCTTTCATTCAGTCAGTAGCTTCAAACATTTCTGGTATATGAATAACATGATGTTTTTCAATGGCAAAAATCAATGAATATTGTAAATGCACAAACAGTAATTTCTCCGCATTGCAAGGTGCAAGTCTGAAATTTTTTGCTTTTTCCTGCTCCTCTTAGCATGATAAAGAAGATTCAAAGAGAGTGAGATGCCAGCTACTTTCATTCAGTCAGTAGCTTCAATCATTTCTGGACGTTTTTCAATGGTAAAAATCAATGAATATTGTAAATGCACAAACAGTAATTTCTCCACATTGCAAGGTGCAATTCTGAAATTTTTTGCTTTTTCCTGCTCCTCTTAGCATGATAAAGAAGATTCAAAGAGAGTGAGATGCCAGCTCCTTTCATTCAGTCAGTAGCTTCAAACATTTCTGGTATATGAATAACATGATGTTTTTCAATGGCAAAAATCAATGAATATTGTAAATGCACAAACAGTAATTTCTCCGCATTGCAAGGTGCAATTCTGAAATTTTTTGCTTTTTCCTGCTCCTCTTAGCATGATAAAGAAGATTCAAAGAGAGTGAGATGCCAGCTCCTTTCATTCAGTCAGTAGCTTCAAACATTTCTGGTATATGAATAACATGATGTTTTTCAATGGCAAAAATCAATGAATATTGTAAATGCACAAACAGTAATTTCTCCGCATTGCAAGGTGCAAGTCTGAAATTTTTTGCTTTTTCCTGCTCCTCTTAGCATGATAAAGAAGATTCAAAGAGAGTGAGATGCCAGCTACTTTCATTCAGTCAGTAGCTTCAATCATTTCTGGACGTTTTTCAATGGTAAAAATCAATGAATATTGTAAATGCACAAACAGTAATTTCTCCACATTGCAAGGTGCAATTCTGAAATTTTTTGCTTTTTCCTGCTCCTCTTAGCATGATAAAGAAGATTCAAAGAGAGTGAGATGCCAGCTCCTTTCATTCAGTCAGTAGCTTCAAACATTTCTGGTATATGAATAACATGATGTTTTTCAATGGCAAAAATCAATGAATATTGTAAATGCACAAACAGTAATTTCTCCGTATTGCAAGGTGCAATTCTGAAATTTTTTGCTTTTTCCTGCTCCTCTTAGCATGATAAAGAAGATTCAAAGAGAGTGAGATGCCAGCTCCTTTCATTCAGTCAGTAGCTTCAATCATTTCTGGATGTTTTTCAATGGCAAAAATCAATGAATATTGTAAATGCACAAACTGTAATTTCTCCGCATTGCAAGGTGCAATTCTGAAATTTTTTGCTTTTTCCTGCTCCTCTTAGCATGATAAAGAAGATTCAAAGAGAGTGAGATGCCAGCTCCTTTCATTCAGTCAGTAGCTTCAATCATTTCTGGTATATGAATAACATGATGTTTTTCAATGGCAAAAATCAATGAATATTGTAAATGCACAAACAGTAATTTCTCCGCATTGCAAGGTGCAATTCTGAAATTTTTTGCTTTTTCCTGCTCCTCTTAGCATGATAAAGAAGATTCAAAGAGAGTGAGATGCCAGCTCCTTTCAGTCAGTATCTTCAATCATTTCTGGACGTTTTTCAATGGCAAAAATCAATGAATATTGTAAATGCACAAACAGTAATTTCTCCGCATTGCAAGGTGCAATTCTGAAATTTTTTGCTTTTTCCTGCTCCTCTTAGCATGATAAAGAAGATTCAAAGAGAGTGAGATGCCAGCTCCTTTCATTCAGTCAGTACCTTCAATCATTTCTGGACGTTTTTCAATGGCAAAAATCAATGAATATTGTAAATGCACAAACAGTAATTTCTCCGCATTGCAAGGTGCAATTCTGAAATTTTTTGCTTTTTCCCGCTCCTCTTAGCATGATAAAGAAGATTCAAAGAGAGTGAGGTGCCAGCTCCTTTCATTCAGTCAGTAGCTTCAAACATTTCTGGTATATGAATAACATGTTTTTCAATGGCAAAAATCAATGAATATTGTAAATGCACAAACAGTAATTTCTCCGCATTGCAAGGTGCAATTCTGAAATTTTTTGCTTTTTCCTGCTCCTCTTAGCATGATAAAGAAGATTCAAAGAGAGTGAGATGCCAGCTCCTTTCATTCAGTCAGTAGCTTCAATCATTTCTGGACGTTTTTCAATGGCAAAAATCAATGAATATTGTAAATGCACAAACAGTAATTTCTCCGCATTGCAAGGTGCAATTCTGAAATTTTTTGCTTTTTCCTGCTCCTCTTAGCATGATAAAGAAGATTCAAAGAGAGTGAGATGCCAGCTCCTTTCATTCAGTCAGTAGCTTCAATCATTTCTGGACGTTTTTCAATGGCAAAAATCAATGAATATTGTAAATGCACAAACAGTAATTTCTCCGCATTGCAAGGTGCAATTCTGAAATTTTTTGCTTTTTCCTGCTCCTCTTAGCATGATAAAGAAGATTCAAAGAGAGTGAGATGCCAGCTCCTTTGATTCAGTCAGTAGCTTCAAACATTTCTGGTATATGAATAACATGATGTTTTTCAATGGCAAAAATCAATGAATATTGTAAATGCACAAACAGTAATTTCTCCGCATTGCAAGGTGCAAGTCTGAAATTTTTTGCTTTTTCCTGCTCCTCTTAGCATGATAAAGAAGATTCAAAGAGAGTGAGATGCCAGCTACTTTCATTCAGTCAGTAGCTTCAATCATTTCTGGACGTTTTTCAATGGTAAAAATCAATGAATATTGTAAATGCACAATCAGTAATTTCTCCACATTGCAAGGTGCAATTCTGAAATTTTTTGCTTTTTCCTGCTCCTCTTAGCATGATAAAGAAGATTCAAAGAGAGTGAGATGCCAGCTCCTTTCATTCAGTCAGTAGCTTCAAACATTTCTGGTATATGAATAACATGATGTTTTTCAATGGCAAAAATCAATGAATATTGTAAATGCACAAACAGTAATTTCTCCGCATTGCAAGGTGCAAGTCTGAAATTTTTTGCTTTTTCCTGCTCCTCTTAGCATGATAAAGAAGATTCAAAGAGAGTGAGATGCCAGCTACTTACATTCAGTCAGTAGCTTCAATCATTTCTGGACGTTTTTCAATGGTAAAAATCAATGAATATTGTAAATGCACAAACAGTAATTTCTCCACATTGCAAGGTGCAATTCTGAAATTTTTTGCTTTTTCCTGCTCCTCTTAGCATGATAAAGAAGATTCAAAGAGAGTGAGATGCCAGCTCCTTTCATTCAGTCAGTACCTTCAATCATTTCTGGACGTTTTTCAATGGCAAAAATCAATGAATATTGTAAATGCACAAACAGTAATTTCTCCGCATTGCAAGGTGCAATTCTGAAATTTTTTGCTTTTTCCCGCTCCTCTTAGCATGATAAAGAAGATTCAAAGAGAGTGAGGTGCCAGCTCCTTTCATTCAGTCAGTAGCTTCAAACATTTCTGGTATATGAATAACATGTTTTTCAATGGCAAAAATCAATGAATATTGTAAATGCACAAACAGTAATTTCTCCGCATTGCAAGGTGCAATTCTGAAATTTTTTGCTTTTTCCTGCTCCTCTTAGCATGATAAAGAAGATTCAAAGAGAGTGAGATGCCAGCTCCTTTCATTCAGTCAGTAGCTTCAATCATTTCTGGACGTTTTTCAATGGCAAAAATCAATGAATATTGTAAATGCACAAACAGTAATTTCTCCGCATTGCAAGGTGCAATTCTGAAATTTTTTGCTTTTTCCTGCTCCTCTTAGCATGATAAAGAAGATTCAAAGAGAGTGAGATGCCAGCTCCTTTCATTCAGTCAGTAGCTTCAATCATTTCTGGACGTTTTTCAATGGCAAAAATCAATGAATATTGTAAATGCACAAACAGTAATTTCTCCGCATTGCAAGGTGCAATTCTGAAATTTTTTGCTTTTTCCTGCTCCTCTTAGCATGATAAAGAAGATTCAAAGAGAGTGAGATGCCAGCTCCTTTGATTCAGTCAGTAGCTTCAAACATTTCTGGTATATGAATAACATGATGTTTTTCAATGGCAAAAATCAATGAATATTGTAAATGCACAAACAGTAAT
This sequence comes from Phyllobates terribilis, assembly GCF_046119375.1. Taxonomy (NCBI): domain Eukaryota; kingdom Metazoa; phylum Chordata; class Amphibia; order Anura; family Dendrobatidae; genus Phyllobates; species Phyllobates terribilis. Next base: position 127,843 of record NW_027364188.1, read on the forward strand.
TTCTCCGCATTGCAAGGTGCAAGTCTGAAATTTTTTGCTTTTTCCTGCTCCTCTTAGCATGATAAAGAAGATTCAAAGAGAGTGAGATGCCAGCTACTTTCATTCAGTCAGTAGCTTCAATCATTTCTGGACGTTTTTCAATGGTAAAAATCAATGAATATTGTAAATGCACAATCAGTAATTTCTCCACATTGCAAGGTGCAATTCTGAAATTTTTTGCTTTTTCCTGCTCCTCTTAGCATGATAAAGAAGATTCAAAGAGAGTGAGATGCCAGCTCCTTTCATTCAGTCAGTAGCTTCAAACATTTCTGGTATATGAATAACATGATGTTTTTCAATGGCAAAAATCAATGAATATTGTAAATGCACAAACAGTAATTTCTCCGCATTGCAAGGTGCAAGTCTGAAATTTTTTGCTTTTTCCTGCTCCTCTTAGCATGATAAAGAAGATTCAAAGAGAGTGAGATGCCAGCTACTTACATTCAGTCAGTAGCTTCAATCATTTCTGGACGTTTTTCAATGGTAAAAATCAATGAATATTGTAAATGCACAAACAGTAATTTCTCCACATTGCAAGGTGCAATTCTGAAATTTTTTGCATTTTCCTGCTCCTCTTAGCATGATAAAGAAGATTCAAAGAGAGTGAGATGCCAGCTCCTTTCATTCAGTCAGTAGCTTCAAACATTTCTGGTATATGAATAACATGATGTTTTTCAATGGCAAAAATCAATGAATATTGTAAATGCACAAACAGTAATTTCTCCACATTGCAAGGTGCAATTCTGAAATTTTTTGCTTTTTCCTGCTCCTCTTAGCATGATAAAGAAGATTCAAAGAGAGTGAGATGCCAGCTCCTTTCATTCAGTCAGTAGCTTCAAACATTTCTGGTATATGAATAACATGATGTTTTTCAATGGCAAAAATCAATGAATATTGTAAATGCACAAACAGTAATTTCTCCGCATTGCAAGGTGCAATTCTGAAATTTTTTGCTTTTTCCTGCTCCTCTTAGCATGATAAATAAGATTCAAAGAGAGTGAGATGCCAGCTCCTTTCATTCAGTCAGTAGCTTAGAATTGCACCGTGCAATGTGGAGATATTACTGTTTGTGCATTTACAATATTCATTGATTTTTGCCATTGAAAAACGTTTTTCATATACCAGAAATGTTTGAAGCTACTGACTGAATGAAAGGAGCTGGCATCTCACTCTCTTTGAATCTTCTTTATCATGCTAGGATTAGCAGGAAAAAGCAAAAAATTTCAGAATTGCACCTTGCAATGTGGAGATATTACTGTTTGTGCATTTACAATATTCATTGATTTTTGCCATTGAAAAACATGTTTTTCATATACCAGAAATGTTTGAAGCTACTGACTGAATGAAAGGAGCTGGCATCTCACTCTCTTTGAATCTTCTTTATCATGCTAGGAATAACAGGAAAAAGCAAAAAATTTCAGAATTGCACCTTGCAATGTGGAGATATTACTGTTTGTGCATTTACAATATTCATTGATTTTTGCCATTGAAAAACGTTTTTCATATACCAGAAATGTTTGAAGCTACTGACTGAATGAAAGGAGCTGGCATCTCACTCTCTTTGAATCTTCTTTATCATGCTAGGATTAACAGGAAAAAGCTAAAAATTTCAGAATTGCACCGTGCAATGTGGAGATATTACTGTTTGTGCATTTACAATATTCATTGATTTTTGCCATTGAAAAACATGTTTTTCATATACCAGAAATGTTTGAAGCTACTGACTGAATGAAAGGAGCTGGCATCTCACTCTCTTTGAATCTTCTTTATCATGCTAGGATTAACAGGAAAAAGCTAAAAATTTCAGAAATGCACCGTGCAATGTGGAGATATTACTGTTTGTGCATTTACAATATTCATTGATTTTTGCCATTGAAAAACATGTTTTTCATATACCAGAAATGTTTGAAGCTACTGACTGAATGAAAGGAGCTGGCATCTCACTCTCTTTGAATCTTCTTTATCATGCTAGGATTAACAGGAAAAAGCTAAAAATTTCAGAAATGCACCGTGCAATGTGGAGATATTACTGTTTGTGCATTTACAATATTCATTGATTTTTGCCATTGAAAAACATGTTTTTCATATACCAGAAATGTTTGAAGCTACTGACTGAATGAAAGGAGCTGGCATCTCACTCTCTTTGAATCTTCTTTATCATGCTAGGATTAGCAGGAAAAAGCAAAAAATTTCAGAATTGCACCTTGCAATGTGGAGATATTACTGTTTGTGCATTTACAATATTCATTGATTTTTGCCATTGAAAAACATGTTTTTCATATACCAGAAATGTTTGAAGCTACTGACTGAATGAAAGGAGCTGGCATCTCACTCTCTTTGAATCTTCTTTATCATGCTAGGATTAGTAGGAAAAAGCTAAAAATTTCAGAATTGCACCGTGCAATGTGGAGATATTACTGTTTGTGCATTTACAATATTCATTGATTTTTGCCATTGAAAAACATGTTTTTCATATACCAGAAATGTTTGAAGCTACTGACTGAATGAAAGGAGCTGGCATCTCACTCTATTTGAATCTTCTTTATCATGCTAGGATTAGCAGGAAAAAGCAAAAAATTTCAGAATTGCACCTTGCAATGCGGAGATATTACTGTTTGTGCATTTACAATATTCATTGATTTTTGCCATTGAAAAACATGTTTTTCATATACCAGAAATGTTTGAAGCTACTGATTGAATGAAAGGAGCTGGCATCTCACTCTCTTTGAATCTTCTTTATCATGCTAGGAATAACAGGAAAAAGCAAAAAATTTCAGAATTGCACCTTGCAATGTGGAGATATTACTGTTTGTGCATTTACAATATTCATTGATTTTTGCCATTGAAAAACATGTTTTTCATATACCAGAAATGTTTGAAGCTACTGACTGAATGAAAGGAGCTGGCATCTCACTCTCTTTGAATCTTCTTTATCATGCTAGGATTAACAGGAAAAAGCTAAAAATTTCAGAATTGCACCGTGCAATGTGGAGATATTACTGTTTGTGCATTTACAATATTCATTGATTTTTGCCATTGAAAAACATGTTTTTCATATACCAGAAATGTTTGAAGCTACTGACTGAATGAAAGGAGCTGGCATCTCACTCTCTTTGAATCTTCTTTATCATGCTAGGATTAACAGGAAAAAGCTAAAAATTTCAGAATTGCACCGTGCAATGTGGAGATATTACTGTTTGTGCATTTACAATATTCATTGATTTTTGCCATTGAAAAACATGTTTTTCATATACCAGAAATGTTTGAAGCTACTGACTGAATGAAAGGAGCTGGCATCTCACTCTCTTTGAATCTTCTTTATCATGCTAGGATTAGCAGGAAAAAGCAAAAAATTTCAGAATTGCACCTTGCAATGTGGAGATATTACTGTTTGTGCATTTACAATATTCATTGATTTTTGCCATTGAAAAACATGTTTTTCATATACCAGAAATGTTTGAAGCTACTGACTGAATGAAAGGAGCTGGCATCTCACTCTCTTTGAATCTTCTTTATCATGCTAGGATTAGTAGGAAAAAGCTAAAAATTTCAGAATTGCACCGTGCAATGTGGAGATATTACTGTTTGTGCATTTACAATATTCATTGATTTTTGCCATTGAAAAACATGTTTTTCATATACCAGAAATGTTTGAAGCTACTGACTGAATGAAAGGAGCTGGCATCTCACTCTCTTTGAATCTTCTTTATCATGCTAGGATTAACAGGAAAAAGCTAAAAATTTCAGAATTGCACCTTGCAATGTGGAGATATTACTGTTTGTGCATTTACAATATTCATTGATTTTTGCCATTGAAAAACATGTTTTTCATATACCAGAAATGTTTGAAGCTACTGACTGAATGAAAGGAGCTGGCATCTCACTCTCTTTGAATCTTCTTTATCATGCTAGGATTAACAGGAAAAAGCTAAAAATTTCAGAATTGCACCGTGCAATGTGGAGATATTACTGTTTGTGCATTTACAATATTCATTGATTTTTGCCATTGAAAAACATGTTTTTCATATACCAGAAATGTTTGAAGCTACTGACTGAATGAAAGGAGCTGGCATCTCACTCTCTTTGAATCTTCTTTATCATGCTAGGATTAACAGGAAAAAGCTAAAAATTTCAGAATTGCACCGTGCAATGTGGAGATATTACTGTTTGTGCATTTACAATATTCATTGATTTTTGCCATTGAAAAACATGTTTTTCATATACCAGAAATGTTTGAAGCTACTGACTGAATGAAAGGAGCTGGCATCTCACTCTCTTTGAATCTTCTTTATCATGCTAGGATTAACAGGAAAAAGCTAAAAATTTCAGAATTGCACCGTGCAATGTGGAGATATTACTGTTTGTGCATTTACAATATTCATTGATTTTTGCCATTGAAAAACATGTTTTTCATATACCAGAAATGTTTGAAGCTACTGACTGAATGAAAGGAGCTGGCATCTCACTCTCTTTGAATCTTCTTTATCATGCTAGGATTAGCAGGAAAAAGCAAAAAATTTCAGAATTGCACCTTGCAATGTGGAGATATTACTGTTTGTGCATTTACAATATTCATTGATTTTTGCCATTGAAAAACATGTTTTTCATATACCAGAAATGTTTGAAGCTACTGACTGAATGAAAGGAGCTGGCATCTCACTCTCTTTGAATCTTCTTTATCATGCTAGGATTAGTAGGAAAAAGCTAAAAATTTCAGAATTGCACCGTGCAATGTGGAGATATTACTGTTTGTGCATTTACAATATTCATTGATTTTTGCCATTGAAAAACATGTTTTTCATATACCAGAAATGTTTGAAGCTACTGACTGAATGAAAGGAGCTGGCATCTCACTCTCTTTGAATCTTCTTTATCATGCTAGGATTAACAGGAAAAAGCTAAAAATTTCAGAATTGCACCTTGCAATGTGGAGATATTACTGTTTGTGCATTTACAATATTCATTGATTTTTGCCATTGAAAAACATGTTTTTCATATACCAGAAATGTTTGAAGCTACTGACTGAATGAAAGGAGCTGGCATCTCACTCTCTTTGAATCTTCTTTATCATGCTAGGATTAACAGGAAAAAGCTAAAAATTTCAGAATTGCACCGTGCAATGTGGAGATATTACTGTTTGTGCATTTACAATATTCATTGATTTTTGCCATTGAAAAACATGTTTTTCATATACCAGAAATGTTTGAAGCTACTGACTGAATGAAAGGAGCTGGCATCTCACTCTCTTTGAATCTTCTTTATCATGCTAGGATTAACAGGAAAAAGCAAAAAATTTCAGAATTGCACCTTGCAATGTGGAGATATTACTGTTTGTGCATTTACAATATTCATTGATTTTTGCCATTGAAAAACATGTTTTTCATATACCAGAAATGTTTGAAGCTACTGACTGAATGAAAGGAGCTGGCATCTCACTCTCTTTGAATCTTCTTTATCATGCTAGGATTAGTAGGAAAAAGCTAAAAATTTCAGAATTGCACCGTGCAATGTGGAGATATTACTGTTTGTGCATTTACAATATTCATTGATTTTTGCCATTGAAAAACATGTTTTTCATATACCAGAAATGTTTGAAGCTACTGACTGAATGAAAGGAGCTGGCATCTCACTCTCTTTGAATCTTCTTTATCATGCTAGGATTAACAGGAAAAAGCTAAAAATTTCAGAATTGCACCTTGCAATGTGGAGATATTACTGTTTGTGCATTTACAATATTCATTGATTTTTGCCATTGAAAAACATGTTTTTCATATACCAGAAATGTTTGAAGCTACTGACTGAATGAAAGGAGCTGGCATCTCACTCTCTTTGAATCTTCTTTATCATGCTAGGATTAACAGGAAAAAGCTAAAAATTTCAGAATTGCACCGTGCAATGTGGAGATATTACTGTTTGTGCATTTACAATATTCATTGATTTTTGCCATTGAAAAACATGTTTTTCATATACCAGAAATGTTTGAAGCTACTGACTGAATGAAAGGAGCTGGCATCTCACTCTCTTTGAATCTTCTTTATCATGCTAGGATTAACAGGAAAAAGCAAAAAATTTCAGAATTGCACCTTGCAATGTGGAGATATTACTGTTTGTGCATTTACAATATTCATTGATTTTTGCCATTGAAAAACGTTTTTCATATACCAGAAATGTTTGAAGCTACTGACTGAATGAAAGGAGCTGGCATCTCACTCTCTTTGAATCTTCTTTATCATGCTAGGATTAACAGGAAAAAGCTAAAAATTTCAGAATTGCACCGTGCAATGTGGAGATATTACTGTTTGTGCATTTACAATATTCATTGATTTTTGCCATTGAAAAACATGTTTTTCATATACCAGAAATGTTTGAAGCTACTGACTGAATGAAAGGAGCTGGCATCTCACTCTCTTTGAATCTTCTTTATCATGCTAGGATTAGCAGGAAAAAGCAAAAAATTTCAGAATTGCACCTTGCAATGTGGAGATATTACTGTTTGTGCATTTACAATATTCATTGATTTTTGCCATTGAAAAACATGTTTTTCATATACCAGAAATGTTTGAAGCTACTGACTGAATGAAAGGAGCTGGCATCTCACTCTCTTTGAATCTTCTTTATCATGCTAGGATTAACAGGAAAAAGCTAAAAATTTCAGAATTGCACCGTGCAATGTGGAGATATTACTGTTTGTGCTTTTACAATATTCATTGATTTTTGCCATTGAAAAACGTTTTTCATATACCAGAAATGTTTGAAGCTACTGACTGAATGAAAGGAGCTGGCATCTCACTCTCTTTGAATCTTCTTTATCATGCTAGGATTAGCAGGAAAAAGCAAAAAATTTCAGAATTGCACCTTGCAATGCGGAGATATTACTGTTTGTGCATTTACAATATTCATTGATTTTTGCCATTGAAAAACATGTTTTTCATATACCAGAAATGTTTGAAGCTACTGACTGAATGAAAGGAGCTGGCATCTCACTCTCTTTGAATCTTCTTTATCATGCTAGGATTAACAGGAAAAAGCTAAAAATTTCAGAATTGCACCGTGCAATGTGGAGATATTACTGTTTGTGCATTTACAATATTCATTGATTTTTGCCATTGAAAAACATGTTTTTCATATACCAGAAATGTTTGAAGCTACTGACTGAATGAAAGGAGCTGGCATCTCACTCTCTTTGAATCTTCTTTATCATGCTAGGATTAGCAGGAAAAAGCAAAAAATTTCAGAATTGCACCTTGCAATGTGGAGATATTACTGTTTGTGCATTTACAATATTCATTGATTTTTGCCATTGAAAAACATGTTTTTCATATACCAGAAATGTTTGAAGCTACTGACTGAATGAAAGGAGCTGGCATCTCACTCTCTTTGAATCTTCTTTATCATGCTAGGATTAGCAGGAAAAAGCAAAAAATTTCAGAATTGCACCTTGCAATGCGGAGATATTACTGTTTGTGCATTTACAATATTCATTGATTTTTGCCATTGAAAAACATGTTTTTCATATACCAGAAATGTTTGAAGCTACTGATTGAATGAAAGGAGCTGGCATCTCACTCTCTTTGAATCTTCTTTATCATGCTAGGATTAACAGGAAAAAGCTAAAAATTTCAGAATTGCACCTTGCAATGTGGAGATATTACTGTTTGTGCATTTACAATATTCATTGATTTTTGCCATTGAAAAACATGTTTTTCATATACCAGAAATGTTTGAAGCTACTGACTGAATGAAAGGAGCTGGCATCTCACTCTCTTTGAATCTTCTTTATCATGCTAGGATTAACAGGAAAAAGCTAAAAATTTCAGAATTGCACCGTGCAATGTGGAGATATTACTGTTTGTGCTTTTACAATATTCATTGATTTTTGCCATTGAAAAACATGTTTTTCATATACCAGAAATGTTTGAAGCTACTGACTGAATGAAAGGAGCTGGCATCTCACTCTCTTTGAATCTTCTTTATCATGCTAGGATTAGCAGGAAAAAGCAAAAAATTTCAGAATTGCACCTTGCAATGCGGAGATATTACTGTTTGTGCATTTACAATATTCATTGATTTTTGCCATTGAAAAACATGTTTTTCATATACCAGAAATGTTTGAAGCTACTGACTGAATGAAAGGAGCTGGCATCTCACTCTCTTTGAATCTTCTTTATCATGCTAGGATTAACAGGAAAAAGCAAAAAATTTCAGAATTGCACCTTGCAATGTGGAGATATTACTGTTTGTGCATTTACAATATTCATTGATTTTTGCCATTGAAAAACGTTTTTCATATACCAGAAATGTTTGAAGCTACTGACTGAATGAAAGGAGCTGGCATCTCACTCTCTTTGAATCTTCTTTATCATGCTAGGATTAACAGGAAAAAGCTAAAAATTTCAGAATTGCACCGTGCAATGTGGAGATATTACTGTTTGTGCATTTACAATATTCATTGATTTTTGCCATTGAAAAACATGTTTTTCATATACCAGAAATGTTTGAAGCTACTGACTGAATGAAAGGAGCTGGCATCTCACTCTCTTTGAATCTTCTTTATCATGCTAGGATTAGCAGGAAAAAGCAAAAAATTTCAGAATTGCACCTTGCAATGTGGAGATATTACTGTTTGTGCATTTACAATATTCATTGATTTTTGCCATTGAAAAACATGTTTTTCATATACCAGAAATGTTTGAAGCTACTGACTGAATGAAAGGAGCTGGCATCTCACTCTCTTTGAATCTTCTTTATCATGCTAGGATTAACAGGAAAAAGCTAAAAATTTCAGAATTGCACCGTGCAATGTGGAGATATTACTGTTTGTGCATTTACAATATTCATTGATTTTTGCCATTGAAAAACGTTTTTCATATACCAGAAATGTTTGAAGCTACTGACTGAATGAAAGGAGCTGGCATCTCACTCTCTTTGAATCTTCTTTATCATGCTAGGATTAGCAGGAAAAAGCAAAAAATTTCAGAATTGCACCTTGCAATGTGGAGATATTACTGTTTGTGCATTTACAATATTCATTGATTTTTGCCATTGAAAAACATGTTTTTCATATACCAGAAATGTTTGAAGCTACTGACTGAATGAAAGGAGCTGGCATCTCACTCTCTTTGAATCTTCTTTATCATGCTAGGATTAACAGGAAAAAGCAAAAAATTTCAGAATTGCACCTTGCAATGTGGAGATATTACTGTTTGTGCATTTACAATATTCATTGATTTTTGCCATTGAAAAATATGTTTTTCATATACCAGAAATGTTTGAAGCTACTGACTGAATGAAAGGAGCTGGCATCTCACTCTCTTTGAATCTTCTTTATCATGCTAGGATTAGCAGGAAAAAGCAAAAAATTTCAGAATTGCACCTTGCAATGCGGAGATATTACTGTTTGTGCATTTACAATATTCATTGATTTTTGCCATTGAAAAACATGTTTTTCATATACCAGAAATGTTTGAAGCTACTGACTGAATGAAAGGAGCTGGCATCTCACTCTCTTTGAATCTTCTTTATCATGCTAGGATTAACAGGAAAAAGCAAAAAATTTCAGAATTGCACCTTGCAATGTGGAGATATTACTGTTTGTGCATTTACAATATTCATTGATTTTTGCCATTGAAAAACATGTTTTTCATATACCAGAAATGTTTGAAGCTACTGACTGAATGAAAGGAGCTGGCATCTCACTCTCTTTGAATCTTCTTTATCATGCTAGGATTAACAGGAAAAAGCTAAAAATTTCAGAATTGCACCGTGCAATGTGGAGATATTACTGTTTGTGCATTTACAATATTCATTGATTTTTGCCATTGAAAAACATGTTTTTCATATACCAGAAATGTTTGAAGCTACTGACTGAATGAAAGGAGCTGGCATCTCACTCTCTTTGAATCTTCTTTATCATGCTAGGATTAGCAGGAAAAAGCAAAAAATTTCAGAATTGCACCTTGCAATGTGGAGATATTACTGTTTGTGCATTTACAATATTCATTGATTTTTGCCATTGAAAAACATGTTTTTCATATACCAGAAATGTTTGAAGCTACTGACTGAATGAAAGGAGCTGGCATCTCACTCTCTTTGAATCTTCTTTATCATGCTAGGATTAACAGGAAAAAGCTAAAAATTTCAGAATTGCACCGTGCAATGTGGAGATATTACTGTTTGTGCATTTACAATATTCATTGATTTTTGCCATTGAAAAACGTTTTTCATATACCAGAAATGTTTGAAGCTACTGACTGAATGAAAGGAGCTGGCATCTCACTCTCTTTGAATCTTCTTTATCATGCTAGGATTAGCAGGAAAAAGCAAAAAAATTCAGAATTGCACCTTGCAATGTGGAGATATTACTGTTTGTGCATTTACAATATTCATTGATTTTTGCCATTGAAAAACATGTTTTTCATATACCAGAAATGTTTGAAGCTACTGACTGAATGAAAGGAGCTGGCATCTCACTCTCTTTGAATCTTCTTTATCATGCTAGGATTAACAGGAAAAAGCTAAAAATTTCAGAATTGCACCGTGCAATGTGGAGATATTACTGTTTGTGCATTTACAATATTCAATATCTCCACATTGCAAGGTGCAATTCTGAAATTTTTTGCTTTTTCCTGCTAATCCTAGCATGATAAAGAAGATTCAAAGAGAGTGAGATGCCAGCTCCTTTCATTCAGTCAGTAGCTTCAAACATTTCTGGTATATGAAAAACATGTTTTTCAATGGCAAAAATCAATGAATATTGTAAATGCACAAACAGTAATATCTCCACATTGCACGGTGCAATTCTGAAATTTTTAGCTTTTTCCTGTTAATCCTAGCATGATAAAGAAGATTCAAAGAGAGTGAGATGCCAGCTCCTTTCATTCAGTCAGTAGCTTCAAACATTTCTGGTATATGAAAAACATGTTCTTCAATGGCAAAAATCAATGAATATTGTAAATGCACAAACAGTAATATCTCCACATTGCAAGGTGCAATTCTGAAATTTTTTGCTTTTTCCTGTTAATCCTAGCATGATAAAGAAGATTCAAAGAGAGTGAGATGCCAGCTCCTTTCATTCAGTCAGTAGCTTCAAACATTTCTGGTATATGAAAAACATGTTTTTCAATGGCAAAAATCAATGAATATTGTAAATGCACAAACAGTAATATCTCCGCATTGCAAGGTGCAATTCTGAAATTTTTTGCTTTTTCCTGCTAATCCTAGCATGATAAAGAAGATTCAAAGAGAGTGAGATGCCAGCTCCTTTCATTCAGTCAGTAGCTTCAAACATTTCTGGTATATGAAAAACATGTTTTTCAATGGCAAAAATCAATGAATATTGTAAATGCACAAACAGTAATATCTCCACATTGCACGGTGCAATTCTGAAATTTTTAGCTTTTTCCTGTTAATCCTAGCATGATAAAGAAGATTCAAAGAGAGTGAGATGCCAGCTCCTTTCATTCAGTCAGTAGCTTCAAACATTTCTGGTATATGAAAAACATGTTTTTCAATGGCAAAAATCAATGAATATTGTAAATGCACAAACAGTAATATCTCCACATTGCACGGTGCAATTCTGAAATTTTTAGCTTTTTCCTGTTAATCCTAGCATGATAAAGAAGATTCAAAGAGAGTGAGATGCCAGCTCCTTTCATTCAGTCAGTAGCTTCAAACATTTCTGGTATATGAAAAACGTTTTTCAATGGCAAAAATCAATGAATATTGTAAATGCACAAACAGTAATATCTCCACATTGCAAGATGCAATTCTGAAATTTTTTGCTTTTTCCTGTTAATCCTAGCATGATAAAGAAGATTCAAAGAGAGTGAGATGCCAGCTCCTTTCATTCAGTCAGTAGCTTCAAACATTTCTGGTATATGAAAAACATGTTTTTCAATGGCAAAAATCAATGAATATTGTAAATGCACAAACAGTAATATCTCCGCATTGCAAGGTGCAATTCTGAAATTTTTTGCTTTTTCCTGCTAATCCTAGCATGATAAAGAAGATTCAAAGAGAGTGAGATGCCAGCTCCTTTCATTCAGTCAGTAGCTTCAAACATTTCTGGTATATGAAAAACATGTTTTTCAATGGCAAAAATCAATGAATATTGTAAATGCACAAACAGTAATATCTCCACATTGCAAGGTGCAATTCTGAAATTTTTTGCTTTTTCCTGCTAATCCTAGCATGATAAAGATTCAAAGAGAGTGAGATGCCAGCTCCTTTCATTCAGTCAGTAGCTTCAAACATTTCTGGTATATGAAAAACGTTTTTCAATGGCAAAAATCAATGAATATTGTAAATGCACAAACAGTAATATCTCCACATTGCAAGGTGCAATTCTGAAATTTTTTGCTTTTTCCTGCTAATCCTAGCATGATAAAGAAGATTCAAAGAGAGTGAGATGCCAGCTCCTTTCATTCAGTCAGTAGCTTCAAACATTTCTGGTATATGAAAAACATGTTTTTCAATGGCAAAAATCAATGAATATTGTAAATGCACAAACAGTAATATCTCCACATTGCACGGTGCAATTCTGAAATTTTTAGCTTTTTCCTGTTAATCCTAGCATGATAAAGAAGATTCAAAGAGAGTGAGATGCCAGCTCCTTTCATTCAGTCAGTAGCTTCAAACATTTCTGGTATATGAAAAACGTTTTTCAATGGCAAAAATCAATGAATATTGTAAATGCACAAACAGTAATATCTCCACATTGCAAGGTGCAATTCTGAAATTTTTTGCTTTTTCCTGTTAATCCTAGCATGATAAAGAAGATTCAAAGAGAGTGAGATGCCAGCTCCTTTCATTCAGTCAGTAGCTTCAAACATTTCTGGTATATGAAAAACATGTTTTTCAATGGCAAAAATCAATGAATATTGTAAATGCACAAACAGTAATATCTCCGCATTGCAAGGTGCAATTCTGAAATTTTTTGCTTTTTCCTGCTAATCCTAGCATGATAAAGAAGATTCAAAGAGAGTGAGATGCCAGCTCCTTTCATTCAGTCAGTAGCTTCAAACATTTCTGGTATATGAAAAACATGTTTTTCAATGGCAAAAATCAATGAATATTGTAAAAGCACAAACAGTAATATCTCCACATTGCACGGTGCAATTCTGAAATTTTTAGCTTTTTCCTGTTAATCCTAGCATGATAAAGAAGATTCAAAGAGAGTGAGATGCCAGCTCCTTTCATTCAGTCAGTAGCTTCAAACATTTCTGGTATATGAAAAACATGTTTTTCAATGGCAAAAATCAATGAATATTGTAAATGCACAAACAGTAATATCTCCACATTGCAAGGTGCAATTCTGAAATTTTTTGCTTTTTCCTGCTAATCCTAGCATGATACAGAAGATTCAAAGAGAGTGAGATGCCAGCTCCTTTCATTCAGTCAGTAGCTTCAAACATTTCTGGTATATGAAAAACATGTTTTTCAATGGCAAAAATCAATGAATATTGTAAATGCACAAACAGTAATATCTCCACATTGCACGGTGCAATTCTGAAATTTTTAGCTTTTTCCTGTTAATCCTAGCATGATAAAGAAGATTCAAAGAGAGTGAGATGCCAGCTCCTTTCATTCAGTCAGTAGCTTCAAACATTTCTGGTATATGAAAAACATGTTTTTCAATGGCAAAAATCAATGAATATTGTAAATGCACAAACAGTAATATCTCCACATTGCAAGGTGCAATTCTGAAATTTTTTGCTTTTTCCTGTTAATCCTAGCATGATAAAGAAGATTCAAAGAGAGTGAGATGCCAGCTCCTTTCATTCAGTCAGTAGCTTCAAACATTTCTGGTATATGAAAAACATGTTTTTCAATGGCAAAAATCAATGAATATTGTAAATGCACAAACAGTAATATCTCCACATTGCACGGTGCAATTCTGAAATTTTTAGCTTTTTCCTGTTAATCCTAGCATGATAAAGAAGATTCAAAGAGAGTGAGATGCCAGCTCCTTTCATTCAGTCAGTAGCTTCAAACATTTCTGGTATATGAAAAACATGTTTTTCAATGGCAAAAATCAATGAATATTGTAAATGCACAAACAGTAATATCTCCACATTGCAAGGTGCAATTCTGAAATTTTTTGCTTTTTCCTGCTAATCCTAGCATGATAAAGAAGATTCAAAGAGAGTGAGATGCCAGCTCCTTTCATTCAGTCAGTAGCTTCAAACATTTCTGGTATATGAAAAACATGTTTTTCAATGGCAAAAATCAATGAATATTGTAAATGCACAAACAGTAATATCTCCACATTGCACAGTGCAATTCTGAAATTTTTAGCTTTTTCCTGTTAATCCTAGCATGATAAAGAAGATTCAAAGAGAGTGAGATGCCAGCTCCTTTCATTCAGTCAGTAGCTTCAAACATTTCTGGTATATGAAAAACATGTTTTTCAATGGCAAAAATCAATGAATATTGTAAATGCACAAACAGTAATATCTCCGCATTGCAAGGTGCAATTCTGAAATTTTTTGCTTTTTCCTGCTAATCCTAGCATGATAAAGAAGATTCAAAGAGAGTGAGATGCCAGCTCCTTTCATTCAGTCAGTAGCTTCAAACATTTCTGGTATATGAAAAACATGTTTTTCAATGGCAAAAATCAATGAATATTGTAAATGCACAAACAGTAATATCTCCACATTGCACGGTGCAATTCTGAAATTTTTAGCTTTTTCCTGTTAATCCTAGCATGATAAAGAAGATTCAAAGAGAGTGAGATGCCAGCTCCTTTCATTCAGTCAGTAGCTTCAAACATTTCTGGTATATGAAAAACATGTTTTTCAATGGCAAAAATCAATGAATATTGTAAATGCACAAACAGTAATATCTCCACATTGCACGGTGCAATTCTGAAATTTTTAGCTTTTTCCTGTTAATCCTAGCATGATAAAGAAGATTCAAAGAGAGTGAGATGCCAGCTCCTTTCATTCAGTCAGTAGCTTCAAACATTTCTGGTATATGAAAAACGTTTTTCAATGGCAAAAATCAATGAATATTGTAAATGCACAAACAGTAATATCTCCACATTGCAAGATGCAATTCTGAAATTTTTTGCTTTTTCCTGTTAATCCTAGCATGATAAAGAAGATTCAAAGAGAGTGAGATGCCAGCTCCTTTCATTCAGTCAGTAGCTTCAAACATTTCTGGTATATGAAAAACATGTTTTTCAATGGCAAAAATCAATGAATATTGTAAATGCACAAACAGTAATATCTCCGCATTGCAAGGTGCAATTCTGAAATTTTTTGCTTTTTCCTGCTAATCCTAGCATGATAAAGAAGATTCAAAGAGAGTGAGATGCCAGCTCCTTTCATTCAGTCAGTAGCTTCAAACATTTCTGGTATATGAAAAACATGTTTTTCAATGGCAAAAATCAATGAATATTGTAAATGCACAAACAGTAATATCTCCACATTGCAAGGTGCAATTCTGAAATTTTTTGCTTTTTCCTGCTAATCCTAGCATGATAAAGATTCAAAGAGAGTGAGATGCCAGCTCCTTTCATTCAGTCAGTAGCTTCAAACATTTCTGGTATATGAAAAACGTTTTTCAATGGCAAAAATCAATGAATATTGTAAATGCACAAACAGTAATATCTCCACATTGCAAGGTGCAATTCTGAAATTTTTTGCTTTTTCCTGCTAATCCTAGCATGATAAAGAAGATTCAAAGAGAGTGAGATGCCAGCTCCTTTCATTCAGTCAGTAGCTTCAAACATTTCTGGTATATGAAAAACATGTTTTTCAATGGCAAAAATCAATGAATATTGTAAATGCACAAACAGTAATATCTCCACATTGCACGGTGCAATTCTGAAATTTTTAGCTTTTTCCTGTTAATCCTAGCATGATAAAGAAGATTCAAAGAGAGTGAGATGCCAGCTCCTTTCATTCAGTCAGTAGCTTCAAACATTTCTGGTATATGAAAAACGTTTTTCAATGGCAAAAATCAATGAATATTGTAAATGCACAAACAGTAATATCTCCACATTGCAAGATGCAATTCTGAAATTTTTTGCTTTTTCCTGTTAATCCTAGCATGATAAAGAAGATTCAAAGAGAGTGAGATGCCAGCTCCTTTCATTCAGTCAGTAGCTTCAAACATTTCTGGTATATGAAAAACATGTTTTTCAATGGCAAAAATCAATGAATATTGTAAATGCACAAACAGTAATATCTCCGCATTGCAAGGTGCAATTCTGAAATTTTTTGCTTTTTCCTGCTAATCCTAGCATGATAAAGAAGATTCAAAGAGAGATGCCAGCTCCTTTCATTCAGTCAGTAGCTTCAAACATTTCTGGTATATGAAAAACATGTTTTTCAATGGCAAAAATCAATGAATATTGTAAATGCACAAACAGTAATATCTCCACATTGCAAGGTGCAATTCTGAAATTTTTTGCTTTTTCCTGCTAATCCTAGCATGATAAAGATTCAAAGAGAGTGAGATGCCAGCTCCTTTCATTCAGTCAGTAGCTTCAAACATTTCTGGTATATGAAAAACGTTTTTCAATGGCAAAAATCAATGAATATTGTAAATGCACAAACAGTAATATCTCCACATTGCAAGGTGCAATTCTGAAATTTTTTGCTTTTTCCTGCTAATCCTAGCATGATAAAGAAGATTCAAAGAGAGTGAGATGCCAGCTCCTTTCATTCAGTCAGTAGCTTCAAACATTTCTGGTATATGAAAAACATGTTTTTCAATGGCAAAAATCAATGAATATTGTAAATGCACAAACAGTAATATCTCCACATTGCACGGTGCAATTCTGAAATTTTTAGCTTTTTCCTGTTAATCCTAGCATGATAAAGAAGATTCAAAGAGAGTGAGATGCCAGCTCCTTTCATTCAGTCAGTAGCTTCAAACATTTCTGGTATATGAAAAACGTTTTTCAATGGCAAAAATCAATGAATATTGTAAATGCACAAACAGTAATATCTCCACATTGCAAGGTGCAATTCTGAAATTTTTTGCTTTTTCCTGTTAATCCTAGCATGATAAAGAAGATTCAAAGAGAGTGAGATGCCAGCTCCTTTCATTCAGTCAGTAGCTTCAAACATTTCTGGTATATGAAAAACATGTTTTTCAATGGCAAAAATCAATGAATATTGTAAATGCACAAACAGTAATATCTCCGCATTGCAAGGTGCAATTCTGAAATTTTTTGCTTTTTCCTGCTAATCCTAGCATGATAAAGAAGATTCAAAGAGAGTGAGATGCCAGCTCCTTTCATTCAGTCAGTAGCTTCAAACATTTCTGGTATATGAAAAACATGTTTTTCAATGGCAAAAATCAATGAATATTGTAAAAGCACAAACAGTAATATCTCCACATTGCACGGTGCAATTCTGAAATTTTTAGCTTTTTCCTGTTAATCCTAGCATGATAAAGAAGATTCAAAGAGAGTGAGATGCCAGCTCCTTTCATTCAGTCAGTAGCTTCAAACATTTCTGGTATATGAAAAACATGTTTTTCAATGGCAAAAATCAATGAATATTGTAAATGCACAAACAGTAATATCTCCACATTGCAAGGTGCAATTCTGAAATTTTTTGCTTTTTCCTGCTAATCCTAGCATGATACAGAAGATTCAAAGAGAGTGAGATGCCAGCTCCTTTCATTCAGTCAGTAGCTTCAAACATTTCTGGTATATGAAAAACATGTTTTTCAATGGCAAAAATCAATGAATATTGTAAATGCACAAACAGTAATATCTCCACATTGCACGGTGCAATTCTGAAATTTTTAGCTTTTTCCTGTTAATCCTAGCATGATAAAGAAGATTCAAAGAGAGTGAGATGCCAGCTCCTTTCATTCAGTCAGTAGCTTCAAACATTTCTGGTATATGAAAAACATGTTTTTCAATGGCAAAAATCAATGAATATTGTAAATGCACAAACAGTAATATCTCCACATTGCAAGGTGCAATTCTGAAATTTTTTGCTTTTTCCTGTTAATCCTAGCATGATAAAGAAGATTCAAAGAGAGTGAGATGCCAGCTCCTTTCATTCAGTCAGTAGCTTCAAACATTTCTGGTATATGAAAAACATGTTTTTCAATGGCAAAAATCAATGAATATTGTAAATGCACAAACAGTAATATCTCCACATTGCACGGTGCAATTCTGAAATTTTTAGCTTTTTCCTGTTAATCCTAGCATGATAAAGAAGATTCAAAGAGAGTGAGATGCCAGCTCCTTTCATTCAGTCAGTAGCTTCAAACATTTCTGGTATATGAAAAACATGTTTTTCAATGGCAAAAATCAATGAATATTGTAAATGCACAAACAGTAATATCTCCACATTGCAAGGTGCAATTCTGAAATTTTTTGCTTTTTCCTGCTAATCCTAGCATGATAAAGAAGATTCAAAGAGAGTGAGATGCCAGCTCCTTTCATTCAGTCAGTAGCTTCAAACATTTCTGGTATATGAAAAACATGTTTTTCAATGGCAAAAATCAATGAATATTGTAAATGCACAAACAGTAATATCTCCACATTGCACAGTGCAATTCTGAAATTTTTAGCTTTTTCCTGTTAATCCTAGCATGATAAAGAAGATTCAAAGAGAGTGAGATGCCAGCTCCTTTCATTCAGTCAGTAGCTTCAAACATTTCTGGTATATGAAAAACATGTTTTTCAATGGCAAAAATCAATGAATATTGTAAATGCACAAACAGTAATATCTCCGCATTGCAAGGTGCAATTCTGAAATTTTTTGCTTTTTCCTGCTAATCCTAGCATGATAAAGAAGATTCAAAGAGAGTGAGATGCCAGCTCCTTTCATTCAGTCAGTAGCTTCAAACATTTCTGGTATATGAAAAACATGTTTTTCAATGGCAAAAATCAATGAATATTGTAAATGCACAAACAGTAATATCTCCACATTGCACGGTGCAATTCTGAAATTTTTAGCTTTTTCCTGTTAATCCTAGCATGATAAAGAAGATTCAAAGAGAGTGAGATGCCAGCTCCTTTCATTCAGTCAGTAGCTTCAAACATTTCTGGTATATGAAAAACATGTTTTTCAATGGCAAAAATCAATGAATATTGTAAATGCACAAACAGTAATATCTCCACATTGCACGGTGCAATTCTGAAATTTTTAGCTTTTTCCTGTTAATCCTAGCATGATAAAGAAGATTCAAAGAGAGTGAGATGCCAGCTCCTTTCATTCAGTCAGTAGCTTCAAACATTTCTGGTATATGAAAAACGTTTTTCAATGGCAAAAATCAATGAATATTGTAAATGCACAAACAGTAATATCTCCACATTGCAAGATGCAATTCTGAAATTTTTTGCTTTTTCCTGTTAATCCTAGCATGATAAAGAAGATTCAAAGAGAGTGAGATGCCAGCTCCTTTCATTCAGTCAGTAGCTTCAAACATTTCTGGTATATGAAAAACATGTTTTTCAATGGCAAAAATCAATGAATATTGTAAATGCACAAACAGTAATATCTCCGCATTGCAAGGTGCAATTCTGAAATTTTTTGCTTTTTCCTGCTAATCCTAGCATGATAAAGAAGATTCAAAGAGAGTGAGATGCCAGCTCCTTTCATTCAGTCAGTAGCTTCAAACATTTCTGGTATATGAAAAACATGTTTTTCAATGGCAAAAATCAATGAATATTGTAAATGCACAAACAGTAATATCTCCACATTGCAAGGTGCAATTCTGAAATTTTTTGCTTTTTCCTGCTAATCCTAGCATGATAAAGATTCAAAGAGAGTGAGATGCCAGCTCCTTTCATTCAGTCAGTAGCTTCAAACATTTCTGGTATATGAAAAACGTTTTTCAATGGCAAAAATCAATGAATATTGTAAATGCACAAACAGTAATATCTCCACATTGCAAGGTGCAATTCTGAAATTTTTTGCTTTTTCCTGCTAATCCTAGCATGATAAAGAAGATTCAAAGAGAGTGAGATGCCAGCTCCTTTCATTCAGTCAGTAGCTTCAAACATTTCTGGTATATGAAAAACATGTTTTTCAATGGCAAAAATCAATGAATATTGTAAATGCACAAACAGTAATATCTCCACATTGCACGGTGCAATTCTGAAATTTTTAGCTTTTTCCTGTTAATCCTAGCATGATAAAGAAGATTCAAAGAGAGTGAGATGCCAGCTCCTTTCATTCAGTCAGTAGCTTCAAACATTTCTGGTATATGAAAAACGTTTTTCAATGGCAAAAATCAATGAATATTGTAAATGCACAAACAGTAATATCTCCACATTGCAAGGTGCAATTCTGAAATTTTTTGCTTTTTCCTGTTAATCCTAGCATGATAAAGAAGATTCAAAGAGAGTGAGATGCCAGCTCCTTTCATTCAGTCAGTAGCTTCAAACATTTCTGGTATATGAAAAACATGTTTTTCAATGGCAAAAATCAATGAATATTGTAAATGCACAAACAGTAATATCTCCGCATTGCAAGGTGCAATTCTGAAATTTTTTGCTTTTTCCTGCTAATCCTAGCATGATAAAGAAGATTCAAAGAGAGTGAGATGCCAGCTCCTTTCATTCAGTCAGTAGCTTCAAACATTTCTGGTATATGAAAAACATGTTTTTCAATGGCAAAAATCAATGAATATTGTAAAAGCACAAACAGTAATATCTCCACACTGCACGGTGCAATTCTGAAATTTTTAGCTTTTTCCTGTTAATCCTAGCATGATAAAGAAGATTCAAAGAGAGTGAGATGCCAGCTCCTTTCATTCAGTCAGTAGCTTCAAACATTTCTGGTATATGAAAAACATGTTTTTCAATGGCAAAAATCAATGAATATTGTAAATGCACAAACAGTAATATCTCCACATTGCAAGGTGCAATTCTGAAATTTTTTGCTTTTTCCTGCTAATCCTAGCATGATACAGAAGATTCAAAGAGAGTGAGATGCCAGCTCCTTTCATTCAGTCAGTAGCTTCAAACATTTCTGGTATATGAAAAACATGTTTTTCAATGGCAAAAATCAATGAATATTGTAAATGCACAAACAGTAATATCTCCACATTGCACGGTGCAATTCTGAAATTTTTAGCTTTTTCCTGTTAATCCTAGCATGATAAAGAAGATTCAAAGAGAGTGAGATGCCAGCTCCTTTCATTCAGTCAGTAGCTTCAAACATTTCTGGTATATGAAAAACATGTTTTTCAATGGCAAAAATCAATGAATATTGTAAATGCACAAACAGTAATATCTCCACATTGCAAGGTGCAATTCTGAAATTTTTTGCTTTTTCCTGTTAATCCTAGCATGATAAAGAAGATTCAAAGAGAGTGAGATGCCAGCTCCTTTCATTCAGTCAGTAGCTTCAAACATTTCTGGTATATGAAAAACATGTTTTTCAATGGCAAAAATCAATGAATATTGTAAATGCACAAACAGTAATATCTCCACATTGCACGGTGCAATTCTGAAATTTTTAGCTTTTTCCTGTTAATCCTAGCATGATAAAGAAGATTCAAAGAGAGTGAGATGCCAGCTCCTTTCATTCAGTCAGTAGCTTCAAACATTTCTGGTATATGAAAAACATGTTTTTCAATGGCAAAAATCAATGAATATTGTAAATGCACAAACTAATATCTCCACATTGCAAGGTGCAATTCTGAAATTTTTTGCTTTTTCCTGCTAATCCTAGCATGATAAAGAAGATTCAAAGAGAGTGAGATGCCAGCTCCTTTCATTCAGTCAGTAGCTTCAAACATTTCTGGTATATGAAAAACATGTTTTTCAATGGCAAAAATCAATGAATATTGTAAATGCACAAACAGTAATATCTCCACATTGCACAGTGCAATTCTGAAATTTTTAGCTTTTTCCTGTTAATCCTAGCATGATAAAGAATTCAAAGAGAGTGAGATGCCAGCTCCTTTCATTCAGTCAGTAGCTTCAAACATTTCTGGTATATGAAAAACATGTTTTTCAATGGCAAAAATCAATGAATATTGTAAATGCACAAACAGTAATATCTCCACATTGCAAGGTGCAATTCTGAAATTTTTTGCTTTTTCCTGTTAATCCTAGCATGATAAAGAAGATTCAAAGAGAGTGAGATGCCAGCTCCTTTCATTCAGTCAGTAGCTTCAAACATTTCTGGTATATGAAAAACATGTTTTTCAATGGCAAAAATCAATGAATATTGTAAATGCACAAACAGTAATATCTCCACATTGCAAGGTGCAATTCTGAAATTTTTTGCTTTTTCCTGCTAATCCTAGCATGATAAAGAAGATTCAAAGAGAGTGAGATGCCAGCTCCTTTCATTCAGTCAGTAGCTTCAAACATTTCTGGTATATGAAAAACGTTTTTCAATGGCAAAAATCAATGAATATTGTAAATGCACAAACAGTAATATCTCCACATTGCAAGGTGCAATTCTGAAATTTTTTGCTTTTTCCTGTTAATCCTAGCATGATAAAGAAGATTCAAAGAGAGTGAGATGCCAGCTCCTTTCATTCAATCAGTAGCTTCAAACATTTCTGGTATATGAAAAACATGTTTTTCAATGGCAAAAATCAATGAATATTGTAAATGCACAAACAGTAATATCTCCGCATTGCAAGGTGCAATTCTGAAATTTTTTGCTTTTTCCTGCTAATCCTAGCATGATAAAGAAGATTCAAAGAGAGTGAGATGCCAGCTCCTTTCATTCAGTCAGTAGCTTCAAACATTTCTGGTATATGAAAAACATGTTTTTCAATGGCAAAAATCAATGAATATTGTAAATGCACAAACAGTAATATCTCCACATTGCACGGTGCAATTCTGAAATTTTTAGCTTTTTCCTGTTAATCCTAGCATGATAAAGAAGATTCAAAGAGAGTGAGATGCCAGCTCCTTTCATTCAGTCAGTAGCTTCAAACATTTCTGGTATATGAAAAACGTTTTTCAATGGCAAAAATCAATGAATATTGTAAATGCACAAACAGTAATATCTCCACATTGCAAGGTGCAATTCTGAAATTTTTTGCTTTTTCCTGTTAATCCTAGCATGATAAAGAAGATTCAAAGAGAGTGAGATGCCAGCTCCTTTCATTCAGTCAGTAGCTTCAAACATTTCTGGTATATGAAAAACATGTTTTTCAATGGCAAAAATCAATGAATATTGTAAATGCACAAACAGTAATATCTCCGCATTGCAAGGTGCAATTCTGAAATTTTTTGCTTTTTCCTGCTAATCCTAGCATGATAAAGAAGATTCAAAGAGAGTGAGATGCCAGCTCCTTTCATTCAGTCAGTAGCTTCAAACATTTCTGGTATATGAAAAACATGTTTTTCAATGGCAAAAATCAATGAATATTGTAAAAGCACAAACAGTAATATCTCCACACTGCACGGTGCAATTCTGAAATTTTTAGCTTTTTCCTGTTAATCCTAGCATGATAAAGAAGATTCAAAGAGAGTGAGATGCCAGCTCCTTTCATTCAGTCAGTAGCTTCAAACATTTCTGGTATATGAAAAACATGTTTTTCAATGGCAAAAATCAATGAATATTGTAAATGCACAAACAGTAATATCTCCACATTGCAAGGTGCAATTCTGAAATTTTTTGCTTTTTCCTGCTAATCCTAGCATGATACAGAAGATTCAAAGAGAGTGAGATGCCAGCTCCTTTCATTCAGTCAGTAGCTTCAAACATTTCTGGTATATGAAAAACATGTTTTTCAATGGCAAAAATCAATGAATATTGTAAATGCACAAACAGTAATATCTCCACATTGCACGGTGCAATTCTGAAATTTTTAGCTTTTTCCTGTTAATCCTAGCATGATAAAGAAGATTCAAAGAGAGTGAGATGCCAGCTCCTTTCATTCAGTCAGTAGCTTCAAACATTTCTGGTATATGAAAAACATGTTTTTCAATGGCAAAAATCAATGAATATTGTAAATGCACAAACAGTAATATCTCCACATTGCAAGGTGCAATTCTGAAATTTTTTGCTTTTTCCTGTTAATCCTAGCATGATAAAGAAGATTCAAAGAGAGTGAGATGCCAGCTCCTTTCATTCAGTCAGTAGCTTCAAACATTTCTGGTATATGAAAAACATGTTTTTCAATGGCAAAAATCAATGAATATTGTAAATGCACAAACAGTAATATCTCCACATTGCACGGTGCAATTCTGAAATTTTTAGCTTTTTCCTGTTAATCCTAGCATGATAAAGAAGATTCAAAGAGAGTGAGATGCCAGCTCCTTTCATTCAGTCAGTAGCTTCAAACATTTCTGGTATATGAAAAACATGTTTTTCAATGGCAAAAATCAATGAATATTGTAAATGCACAAACTAATATCTCCACATTGCAAGGTGCAATTCTGAAATTTTTTGCTTTTTCCTGCTAATCCTAGCATGATAAAGAAGATTCAAAGAGAGTGAGATGCCAGCTCCTTTCATTCAGTCAGTAGCTTCAAACATTTCTGGTATATGAAAAACATGTTTTTCAATGGCAAAAATCAATGAATATTGTAAATGCACAAACAGTAATATCTCCACATTGCACAGTGCAATTCTGAAATTTTTAGCTTTTTCCTGTTAATCCTAGCATGATAAAGAAGATTCAAAGAGAGTGAGATGCCAGCTCCTTTCATTCAGTCAGTAGCTTCAAACATTTCTGGTATATGAAAAACATGTTTTTCAATGGCAAAAATCAATGAATATTGTAAATGCACAAACAGTAATATCTCCACATTGCAAGGTGCAATTCTGAAATTTTTTGCTTTTTCCTGTTAATCCTAGCATGATAAAGAAGATTCAAAGAGAGTGAGATGCCAGCTCCTTTCATTCAGTCAGTAGCTTCAAACATTTCTGGTATATGAAAAACATGTTTTTCAATGGCAAAAATCAATGAATATTGTAAATGCACAAACAGTAATATCTCCACATTGCAAGGTGCAATTCTGAAATTTTTTGCTTTTTCCTGCTAATCCTAGCATGATAAAGAAGATTCAAAGAGAGTGAGATGCCAGCTCCTTTCATTCAGTCAGTAGCTTCAAACATTTCTGGTATATGAAAAACGTTTTTCAATGGCAAAAATCAATGAATATTGTAAATGCACAAACAGTAATATCTCCACATTGCAAGGTGCAATTCTGAAATTTTTTGCTTTTTCCTGTTAATCCTAGCATGATAAAGAAGATTCAAAGAGAGTGAGATGCCAGCTCCTTTCATTCAATCAGTAGCTTCAAACATTTCTGGTATATGAAAAACATGTTTTTCAATGGCAAAAATCAATGAATATTGTAAATGCACAAACAGTAATATCTCCGCATTGCAAGGTGCAATTCTGAAATTTTTTGCTTTTTCCTGCTAATCCTAGCATGATAAAGAAGATTCAAAGAGAGTGAGATGCCAGCTCCTTTCATTCAGTCAGTAGCTTCAAACATTTCTGGTATATGAAAAACATGTTTTTCAATGGCAAAAATCAATGAATATTGTAAATGCACAAACAGTAATATCTCCACATTGCACGGTGCAATTCTGAAATTTTTAGCTTTTTCCTGCTAATCCTAGCATGATAAAGAAGATTCAAAGAGAGTGAGATGCCAGCTCCTTTCATTCAGTCAGTAGCTTCAAACATTTCTGGTATATGAAAAACGTTTTTCAATGGCAAAAATCAATGAATATTGTAAATGCACAAACAGTAATATCTCCACATTGCAAGGTGCAATTCTGAAATTTTTTGCTTTTTCCTGTTAATCCTAGCATGATAAAGAAGATTCAAAGAGAGTGAGATGCCAGCTCCTTTCATTCAGTCAGTAGCTTCAAACATTTCTGGTATATGAAAAACATGTTTTTCAATGGCAAAAATCAATGAATATTGTAAATGCACAAACAGTAATATCTCCGCATTGCAAGGTGCAATTCTGAAATTTTTTGCTTTTTCCTGCTAATCCTAGCATGATAAAGAAGATTCAAAGAGAGTGAGATGCCAGCTCCTTTCATTCAGTCAGTAGCTTCAAACATTTCTGGTATATGAAAAACATGTTTTTCAATGGCAAAAATCAATGAATATTGTAAAAGCACAAACAGTAATATCTCCACATTGCACGGTGCAATTCTGAAATTTTTAGCTTTTTCCTGTTAATCCTAGCATGATAAAGAAGATTCAAAGAGAGTGAGATGCCAGCTCCTTTCATTCAGTCAGTAGCTTCAAACATTTCTGGTATATGAAAAACATGTTTTTCAATGGCAAAAATCAATGAATATTGTAAATGCACAAACAGTAATATCTCCACATTGCAAGGTGCAATTCTGAAATTTTTTGCTTTTTCCTGCTAATCCTAGCATGATACAGAAGATTCAAAGAGAGTGAGATGCCAGCTCCTTTCATTCAGTCAGTAGCTTCAAACATTTCTGGTATATGAAAAACATGTTTTTCAATGGCAAAAATCAATGAATATTGTAAATGCACAAACAGTAATATCTCCACATTGCACGGTGCAATTCTGAAATTTTTAGCTTTTTCCTGTTAATCCTAGCATGATAAAGAAGATTCAAAGAGAGTGAGATGCCAGCTCCTTTCATTCAGTCAGTAGCTTCAAACATTTCTGGTATATGAAAAACATGTTTTTCAATGGCAAAAATCAATGAATATTGTAAATGCACAAACAGTAATATCTCCACATTGCAAGGTGCAATTCTGAAATTTTTTGCTTTTTCCTGTTAATCCTAGCATGATAAAGAAGATTCAAAGAGAGTGAGATGCCAGCTCCTTTCATTCAGTCAGTAGCTTCAAACATTTCTGGTATATGAAAAACATGTTTTTCAATGGCAAAAATCAATGAATATTGTAAATGCACAAACAGTAATATCTCCACATTGCACGGTGCAATTCTGAAATTTTTAGCTTTTTCCTGTTAATCCTAGCATGATAAAGAAGATTCAAAGAGAGTGAGATGCCAGCTCCTTTCATTCAGTCAGTAGCTTCAAACATTTCTGGTATATGAAAAACATGTTTTTCAATGGCAAAAATCAATGAATATTGTAAATGCACAAACAGTAATATCTCCACATTGCAAGGTGCAATTCTGAAATTTTTTGCTTTTTCCTGCTAATCCTAGCATGATAAAGAAGATTCAAAGAGAGTGAGATGCCAGCTCCTTTCATTCAGTCAGTAGCTTCAAACATTTCTGGTATATGAAAAACATGTTTTTCAATGGCAAAAATCAATGAATATTGTAAATGCACAAACAGTAATATCTCCACATTGCACAGTGCAATTCTGAAATTTTTAGCTTTTTCCTGTTAATCCTAGCATGATAAAGAAGATTCAAAGAGAGTGAGATGCCAGCTCCTTTCATTCAGTCAGTAGCTTCAAACATTTCTGGTATATGAAAAACGTTTTTCAATGGCAAAAATCAATGAATATTGTAAATGCACAAACAGTAATATCTCCGCATTGCAAGGTGCAATTCTGAAATTTTTTGCTTTTTCCTGCTAATCCTAGCATGATAAAGAAGATTCAAAGAGAGTGAGATGCCAGCTCCTTTCATTCAGTCAGTAGCTTCAAACATTTCTGGTATATGAAAAACATGTTTTTCAATGGCAAAAATCAATGAATATTGTAAATGCACAAACAGTAATATCTCCACATTGCACGGTGCAATTCTGAAATTTTTAGCTTTTTCCTGTTAATCCTAGCATGATAAAGAAGATTCAAAGAGAGTGAGATGCCAGCTCCTTTCATTCAGTCAGTAGCTTCAAACATTTCTGGTATATGAAAAACATGTTTTTCAATGGCAAAAATCAATGAATATTGTAAATGCACAAACAGTAATATCTCCACATTGCACGGTGCAATTCTGAAATTTTTAGCTTTTTCCTGTTAATCCTAGCATGATAAAGAAGATTCAAAGAGAGTGAGATGCCAGCTCCTTTCATTCAGTCAGTAGCTTCAAACATTTCTGGTATATGAAAAACGTTTTTCAATGGCAAAAATCAATGAATATTGTAAATGCACAAACAGTAATATCTCCACATTGCAAGATGCAATTCTGAAATTTTTTGCTTTTTCCTGTTAATCCTAGCATGATAAAGAAGATTCAAAGAGAGTGAGATGCCAGCTCCTTTCATTCAGTCAGTAGCTTCAAACATTTCTGGTATATGAAAAACATGTTTTTCAATGGCAAAAATCAATGAATATTGTAAATGCACAAACAGTAATATCTCCGCATTGCAAGGTGCAATTCTGAAATTTTTTGCTTTTTCCTGCTAATCCTAGCATGATAAAGAAGATTCAAAGAGAGTGAGATGCCAGCTCCTTTCATTCAGTCAGTAGCTTCAAACATTTCTGGTATATGAAAAACATGTTTTTCAATGGCAAAAATCAATGAATATTGTAAATGCACAAACAGTAATATCTCCACATTGCAAGGTGCAATTCTGAAATTTTTTGCTTTTTCCTGCTAATCCTAGCATGATAAAGATTCAAAGAGAGTGAGATGCCAGCTCCTTTCATTCAGTCAGTAGCTTCAAACATTTCTGGTATATGAAAAACGTTTTTCAATGGCAAAAATCAATGAATATTGTAAATGCACAAACAGTAATATCTCCACATTGCAAGGTGCAATTCTGAAATTTTTTGCTTTTTCCTGCTAATCCTAGCATGATAAAGAAGATTCAAAGAGAGTGAGATGCCAGCTCCTTTCATTCAGTCAGTAGCTTCAAACATTTCTGGTATATGAAAAACATGTTTTTCAATGGCAAAAATCAATGAATATTGTAAATGCACAAACAGTAATATCTCCACATTGCACGGTGCAATTCTGAAATTTTTAGCTTTTTCCTGTTAATCCTAGCATGATAAAGAAGATTCAAAGAGAGTGAGATGCCAGCTCCTTTCATTCAGTCAGTAGCTTCAAACATTTCTGGTATATGAAAAACGTTTTTCAATGGCAAAAATCAATGAATATTGTAAATGCACAAACAGTAATATCTCCACATTGCAAGGTGCAATTCTGAAATTTTTTGCTTTTTCCTGTTAATCCTAGCATGATAAAGAAGATTCAAAGAGAGTGAGATGCCAGCTCCTTTCATTCAGTCAGTAGCTTCAAACATTTCTGGTATATGAAAAACATGTTTTTCAATGGCAAAAATCAATGAATATTGTAAATGCACAAACAGTAATATCTCCGCATTGCAAGGTGCAATTCTGAAATTTTTTGCTTTTTCCTGCTAATCCTAGCATGATAAAGAAGATTCAAAGAGAGTGAGATGCCAGCTCCTTTCATTCAGTCAGTAGCTTCAAACATTTCTGGTATATGAAAAACATGTTTTTCAATGGCAAAAATCAATGAATATTGTAAAAGCACAAACAGTAATATCTCCACATTGCACGGTGCAATTCTGAAATTTTTAGCTTTTTCCTGTTAATCCTAGCATGATAAAGAAGATTCAAAGAGAGTGAGATGCCAGCTCCTTTCATTCAGTCAGTAGCTTCAAACATTTCTGGTATATGAAAAACATGTTTTTCAATGGCAAAAATCAATGAATATTGTAAATGCACAAACAGTAATATCTCCACATTGCAAGGTGCAATTCTGAAATTTTTTGCTTTTTCCTGCTAATCCTAGCATGATACAGAAGATTCAAAGAGAGTGAGATGCCAGCTCCTTTCATTCAGTCAGTAGCTTCAAACATTTCTGGTATATGAAAAACATGTTTTTCAATGGCAAAAATCAATGAATATTGTAAATGCACAAACAGTAATATCTCCACATTGCACGGTGCAATTCTGAAATTTTTAGCTTTTTCCTGTTAATCCTAGCATGATAAAGAAGATTCAGAGTGAGATGCCAGCTCCTTTCATTCAGTCAGTAGCTTCAAACATTTCTGGTATATGAAAAACATGTTTTTCAATGGCAAAAATCAATGAATATTGTAAATGCACAAACAGTAATATCTCCACATTGCAAGGTGCAATTCTGAAATTTTTTGCTTTTTCCTGTTAATCCTAGCATGATAAAGAAGATTCAAAGAGAGTGAGATGCCAGCTCCTTTCATTCAGTCAGTAGCTTCAAACATTTCTGGTATATGAAAAACATGTTTTTCAATGGCAAAAATCAATGAATATTGTAAATGCACAAACAGTAATATCTCCACATTGCACGGTGCAATTCTGAAATTTTTAGCTTTTTCCTGTTAATCCTAGCATGATAAAGAAGATTCAAAGAGAGTGAGATGCCAGCTCCTTTCATTCAGTCAGTAGCTTCAAACATTTCTGGTATATGAAAAACATGTTTTTCAATGGCAAAAATCAATGAATATTGTAAATGCACAAACTAATATCTCCACATTGCAAGGTGCAATTCTGAAATTTTTTGCTTTTTCCTGCTAATCCTAGCATGATAAAGAAGATTCAAAGAGAGTGAGATGCCAGCTCCTTTCATTCAGTCAGTAGCTTCAAACATTTCTGGTATATGAAAAACATGTTTTTCAATGGCAAAAATCAATGAATATTGTAAATGCACAAACAGTAATATCTCCACATTGCACAGTGCAATTCTGAAATTTTTAGCTTTTTCCTGTTAATCCTAGCATGATAAAGAAGATTCAAAGAGAGTGAGATGCCAGCTCCTTTCATTCAGTCAGTAGCTTCAAACATTTCTGGTATATGAAAAACATGTTTTTCAATGGCAAAAATCAATGAATATTGTAAATGCACAAACAGTAATATCTCCACATTGCAAGGTGCAATTCTGAAATTTTTTGCTTTTTCCTGTTAATCCTAGCATGATAAAGAAGATTCAAAGAGAGTGAGATGCCAGCTCCTTTCATTCAGTCAGTAGCTTCAAACATTTCTGGTATATGAAAAACATGTTTTTCAATGGCAAAAATCAATGAATATTGTAAATGCACAAACAGTAATATCTCCACATTGCAAGGTGCAATTCTGAAATTTTTTGCTTTTTCCTGCTAATCCTAGCATGATAAAGAAGATTCAAAGAGAGTGAGATGCCAGCTCCTTTCATTCAGTCAGTAGCTTCAAACATTTCTGGTATATGAAAAACGTTTTTCAATGGCAAAAATCAATGAATATTGTAAATGCACAAACAGTAATATCTCCACATTGCAAGGTGCAATTCTGAAATTTTTTGCTTTTTCCTGTTAATCCTAGCATGATAAAGAAGATTCAAAGAGAGTGAGATGCCAGCTCCTTTCATTCAATCAGTAGCTTCAATCATTTCTGGTATATGAAAAACATGTTTTTCAATGGCAAAAATCAATGAATATTGTAAATGCACAAACAGTAATATCTCCGCATTGCAAGGTGCAATTCTGAAATTTTTTGCTTTTTCCTGCTAATCCTAGCATGATAAAGAAGATTCAAAGAGAGTGAGATGCCAGCTCCTTTCATTCAGTCAGTAGCTTCAAACATTTCTGGTATATGAAAAACATGTTTTTCAATGGCAAAAATCAATGAATATTGTAAATGCACAAACAGTAATATCTCCACATTGCACGGTGCAATTCTGAAATTTTTAGCTTTTTCCTGCTAATCCTAGCATGATAAAGAAGATTCAAAGAGAGTGAGATGCCAGCTCCTTTCATTCAGTCAGTAGCTTCAAACATTTCTGGTATATGAAAAACGTTTTTCAATGGCAAAAATCAATGAATATTGTAAATGCACAAACAGTAATATCTCCACATTGCAAGGTGCAATTCTGAAATTTTTTGCTTTTTCCTGTTAATCCTAGCATGATAAAGAAGATTCAAAGAGAGTGAGATGCCAGCTCCTTTCATTCAGTCAGTAGCTTCAAACATTTCTGGTATATGAAAAACATGTTTTTCAATGGCAAAAATCAATGAATATTGTAAATGCACAAACAGTAATATCTCCGCATTGCAAGGTGCAATTCTGAAATTTTTTGCTTTTTCCTGCTAATCCTAGCATGATAAAGAAGATTCAAAGAGAGTGAGATGCCAGCTCCTTTCATTCAGTCAGTAGCTTCAAACATTTCTGGTATATGAAAAACATGTTTTTCAATGGCAAAAATCAATGAATATTGTAAAAGCACAAACAGTAATATCTCCACATTGCACGGTGCAATTCTGAAATTTTTAGCTTTTTCCTGTTAATCCTAGCATGATAAAGAAGATTCAAAGAGAGTGAGATGCCAGCTCCTTTCATTCAGTCAGTAGCTTCAAACATTTCTGGTATATGAAAAACATGTTTTTCAATGGCAAAAATCAATGAATATTGTAAATGCACAAACAGTAATATCTCCACATTGCAAGGTGCAATTCTGAAATTTTTTGCTTTTTCCTGCTAATCCTAGCATGATACAGAAGATTCAAAGAGAGTGAGATGCCAGCTCCTTTCATTCAGTCAGTAGCTTCAAACATTTCTGGTATATGAAAAACATGTTTTTCAATGGCAAAAATCAATGAATATTGTAAATGCACAAACAGTAATATCTCCACATTGCACGGTGCAATTCTGAAATTTTTAGCTTTTTCCTGTTAATCCTAGCATGATAAAGAAGATTCAAAGAGAGTGAGATGCCAGCTCCTTTCATTCAGTCAGTAGCTTCAAACATTTCTGGTATATGAAAAACATGTTTTTCAATGGCAAAAATCAATGAATATTGTAAATGCACAAACAGTAATATCTCCACATTGCAAGGTGCAATTCTGAAATTTTTTGCTTTTTCCTGTTAATCCTAGCATGATAAAGAAGATTCAAAGAGAGTGAGATGCCAGCTCCTTTCATTCAGTCAGTAGCTTCAAACATTTCTGGTATATGAAAAACATGTTTTTCAATGGCAAAAATCAATGAATATTGTAAATGCACAAACAGTAATATCTCCGCATTGCAAGGTGCAATTCTGAAATTTTTTGCTTTTTCCTGCTAATCCTAGCATGATAAAGAAGATTCAAAGAGAGTGAGATGCCAGCTCCTTTCATTCAGTCAGTAGCTTCAAACATTTCTGGTATATGAAAAACATGTTTTTCAATGGCAAAAATCAATGAATATTGTAAAAGCACAAACAGTAATATCTCCACATTGCACGGTGCAATTCTGAAATTTTTAGCTTTTTCCTGTTAATCCTAGCATGATAAAGAAGATTCAAAGAGAGTGAGATGCCAGCTCCTTTCATTCAGTCAGTAGCTTCAAACATTTCTGGTATATGAAAAACATGTTTTTCAATGGCAAAAATCAATGAATATTGTAAATGCACAAACTAATATCTCCACATTGCAAGGTGCAATTCTGAAATTTTTTGCTTTTTCCTGCTAATCCTAGCATGATAAAGAAGATTCAAAGAGAGTGAGATGCCAGCTCCTTTCATTCAGTCAGTAGCTTCAAACATTTCTGGTATATGAAAAACATGTTTTTCAATGGCAAAAATCAATGAATATTGTAAATGCACAAACAGTAATATCTCCACATTGCACAGTGCAATTCTGAAATTTTTAGCTTTTTCCTGTTAATCCTAGCATGATAAAGAAGATTCAAAGAGAGTGAGATGCCAGCTCCTTTCATTCAGTCAGTAGCTTCAAACATTTCTGGTATATGAAAAACATGTTTTTCAATGGCAAAAATCAATGAATATTGTAAATGCACAAACAGTAATATCTCCACATTGCAAGGTGCAATTCTGAAATTTTTTGCTTTTTCCTGTTAATCCTAGCATGATAAAGAAGATTCAAAGAGAGTGAGATGCCAGCTCCTTTCATTCAGTCAGTAGCTTCAAACATTTCTGGTATATGAAAAACATGTTTTTCAATGGCAAAAATCAATGAATATTGTAAATGCACAAACAGTAATATCTCCACATTGCAAGGTGCAATTCTGAAATTTTTTGCTTTTTCCTGCTAATCCTAGCATGATAAAGAAGATTCAAAGAGAGTGAGATGCCAGCTCCTTTCATTCAGTCAGTAGCTTCAAACATTTCTGGTATATGAAAAACGTTTTTCAATGGCAAAAATCAATGAATATTGTAAATGCACAAACAGTAATATCTCCACATTGCAAGGTGCAATTCTGAAATTTTTTGCTTTTTCCTGTTAATCCTAGCATGATAAAGAAGATTCAAAGAGAGTGAGATGCCAGCTCCTTTCATTCAATCAGTAGCTTCAAACATTTCTGGTATATGAAAAACATGTTTT
The DNA here is from genome assembly GCF_046119375.1 of Phyllobates terribilis. Classification (NCBI taxonomy): domain Eukaryota; kingdom Metazoa; phylum Chordata; class Amphibia; order Anura; family Dendrobatidae; genus Phyllobates; species Phyllobates terribilis. The sequence continues at coordinate 162,009 of NW_027364188.1, forward strand.
TCAATGGCAAAAATCAATGAATATTGTAAATGCACAAACAGTAATATCTCCGCATTGCAAGGTGCAATTCTGAAATTTTTTGCTTTTTCCTGCTAATCCTAGCATGATAAAGAAGATTCAAAGAGAGTGAGATGCCAGCTCCTTTCATTCAGTCAGTAGCTTCAAACATTTCTGGTATATGAAAAACATGTTTTTCAATGGCAAAAATCAATGAATATTGTAAATGCACAAACAGTAATATCTCCACATTGCAAGGTGCAATTCTGAAATTTTTTGCTTTTTCCTGCTAATCCTAGCATGATACAGAAGATTCAAAGAGAGTGAGATGCCAGCTCCTTTCATTCAGTCAGTAGCTTCAAACATTTCTGGTATATGAAAAACATGTTTTTCAATGGCAAAAATCAATGAATATTGTAAATGCACAAACAGTAATATCTCCACATTGCACGGTGCAATTCTGAAATTTTTAGCTTTTTCCTGTTAATCCTAGCATGATAAAGAAGATTCAAAGAGAGTGAGATGCCAGCTCCTTTCATTCAGTCAGTAGCTTCAAACATTTCTGGTATATGAAAAACATGTTTTTCAATGGCAAAAATCAATGAATATTGTAAATGCACAAACAGTAATATCTCCACATTGCAAGGTGCAATTCTGAAATTTTTTGCTTTTTCCTGTTAATCCTAGCATGATAAAGAAGATTCAAAGAGAGTGAGATGCCAGCTCCTTTCATTCAGTCAGTAGCTTCAAACATTTCTGGTATATGAAAAACATGTTTTTCAATGGCAAAAATCAATGAATATTGTAAATGCACAAACAGTAATATCTCCACATTGCACGGTGCAATTCTGAAATTTTTAGCTTTTTCCTGTTAATCCTAGCATGATAAAGAAGATTCAAAGAGAGTGAGATGCCAGCTCCTTTCATTCAGTCAGTAGCTTCAAACATTTCTGGTATATGAAAAACATGTTTTTCAATGGCAAAAATCAATGAATATTGTAAATGCACAAACTAATATCTCCACATTGCAAGGTGCAATTCTGAAATTTTTTGCTTTTTCCTGCTAATCCTAGCATGATAAAGAAGATTCAAAGAGAGTGAGATGCCAGCTCCTTTCATTCAGTCAGTAGCTTCAAACATTTCTGGTATATGAAAAACATGTTTTTCAATGGCAAAAATCAATGAATATTGTAAATGCACAAACAGTAATATCTCCACATTGCAAGGTGCAATTCTGAAATTTTTTGCTTTTTCCTGTTAATCCTAGCATGATAAAGAAGATTCAAAGAGAGTGAGATGCCAGCTCCTTTCATTCAGTCAGTAGCTTCAAACATTTCTGGTATATGAAAAACATGTTTTTCAATGGCAAAAATCAATGAATATTGTAAATGCACAAACAGTAATATCTCCACATTGCAAGGTGCAATTCTGAAATTTTTTGCTTTTTCCTGCTAATCCTAGCATGATAAAGAAGATTCAAAGAGAGTGAGATGCCAGCTCCTTTCATTCAGTCAGTAGCTTCAAACATTTCTGGTATATGAAAAACGTTTTTCAATGGCAAAAATCAATGAATATTGTAAATGCACAAACAGTAATATCTCCACATTGCAAGGTGCAATTCTGAAATTTTTTGCTTTTTCCTGTTAATCCTAGCATGATAAATAAGATTCAAAGAGAGTGAGATGCCAGCTCCTTTCATTCAATCAGTAGCTTCAAACATTTCTGGTATATGAAAAACATGTTTTTCAATGGCAAAAATCAATGAATATTGTAAATGCACAAACAGTAATATCTCCGCATTGCAAGGTGCAATTCTGAAATTTTTTGCTTTTTCCTGCTAATCCTAGCATGATAAAGAAGATTCAAAGAGAGTGAGATGCCAGCTCCTTTCATTCAGTCAGTAGCTTCAAACATTTCTGGTATATGAAAAACATGTTTTTCAATGGCAAAAATCAATGAATATTGTAAATGCACAAACAGTAATATCTCCACATTGCACGGTGCAATTCTGAAATTTTTAGCTTTTTCCTGCTAATCCTAGCATGATAAAGAAGATTCAAAGAGAGTGAGATGCCAGCTCCTTTCATTCAGTCAGTAGCTTCAAACATTTCTGGTATATGAAAAACGTTTTTCAATGGCAAAAATCAATGAATATTGTAAATGCACAAACAGTAATATCTCCACATTGCAAGGTGCAATTCTGAAATTTTTTGCTTTTTCCTGTTAATCCTAGCATGATAAAGAAGATTCAAAGAGAGTGAGATGCCAGCTCCTTTCATTCAGTCAGTAGCTTCAAACATTTCTGGTATATGAAAAACATGTTTTTCAATGGCAAAAATCAATGAATATTGTAAATGCACAAACAGTAATATCTCCGCATTGCAAGGTGCAATTCTGAAATTTTTTGCTTTTTCCTGCTAATCCTAGCATGATAAAGAAGATTCAAAGAGAGTGAGATGCCAGCTCCTTTCATTCAGTCAGTAGCTTCAAACATTTCTGGTATATGAAAAACATGTTTTTCAATGGCAAAAATCAATGAATATTGTAAAAGCACAAACAGTAATATCTCCACATTGCACGGTGCAATTCTGAAATTTTTAGCTTTTTCCTGTTAATCCTAGCATGATAAAGAAGATTCAAAGAGAGTGAGATGCCAGCTCCTTTCATTCAGTCAGTAGCTTCAAACATTTCTGGTATATGAAAAACATGTTTTTCAATGGCAAAAATCAATGAATATTGTAAATGCACAAACAGTAATATCTCCACATTGCAAGGTGCAATTCTGAAATTTTTTGCTTTTTCCTGCTAATCCTAGCATGATACAGAAGATTCAAAGAGAGTGAGATGCCAGCTCCTTTCATTCAGTCAGTAGCTTCAAACATTTCTGGTATATGAAAAACATGTTTTTCAATGGCAAAAATCAATGAATATTGTAAATGCACAAACAGTAATATCTCCACATTGCACGGTGCAATTCTGAAATTTTTAGCTTTTTCCTGTTAATCCTAGCATGATAAAGAAGATTCAAAGAGAGTGAGATGCCAGCTCCTTTCATTCAGTCAGTAGCTTCAAACATTTCTGGTATATGAAAAACATGTTTTTCAATGGCAAAAATCAATGAATATTGTAAATGCACAAACAGTAATATCTCCACATTGCAAGGTGCAATTCTGAAATTTTTTGCTTTTTCCTGTTAATCCTAGCATGATAAAGAAGATTCAAAGAGAGTGAGATGCCAGCTCCTTTCATTCAGTCAGTAGCTTCAAACATTTCTGGTATATGAAAAACATGTTTTTCAATGGCAAAAATCAATGAATATTGTAAATGCACAAACAGTAATATCTCCACATTGCACGGTGCAATTCTGAAATTTTTAGCTTTTTCCTGTTAATCCTAGCATGATAAAGAAGATTCAAAGAGAGTGAGATGCCAGCTCCTTTCATTCAGTCAGTAGCTTCAAACATTTCTGGTATATGAAAAACATGTTTTTCAATGGCAAAAATCAATGAATATTGTAAATGCACAAACTAATATCTCCACATTGCAAGGTGCAATTCTGAAATTTTTTGCTTTTTCCTGCTAATCCTAGCATGATAAAGAAGATTCAAAGAGAGTGAGATGCCAGCTCCTTTCATTCAGTCAGTAGCTTCAAACATTTCTGGTATATGAAAAACATGTTTTTCAATGGCAAAAATCAATGAATATTGTAAATGCACAAACAGTAATATCTCCACATTGCACAGTGCAATTCTGAAATTTTTAGCTTTTTCCTGTTAATCCTAGCATGATGAAGATTCAAAGAGAGTGAGATGCCAGCTCCTTTCATTCAGTCAGTAGCTTCAAACATTTCTGGTATATGAAAAACATGTTTTTCAATGGCAAAAATCAATGAATATTGTAAATGCACAAACAGTAATATCTCCACATTGCAAGGTGCAATTCTGAAATTTTTTGCTTTTTCCTGTTAATCCTAGCATGATAAAGAAGATTCAAAGAGAGTGAGATGCCAGCTCCTTTCATTCAGTCAGTAGCTTCAAACATTTCTGGTATATGAAAAACATGTTTTTCAATGGCAAAAATCAATGAATATTGTAAATGCACAAACAGTAATATCTCCACATTGCAAGGTGCAATTCTGAAATTTTTTGCTTTTTCCTGCTAATCCTAGCATGATAAAGAAGATTCAAAGAGAGTGAGATGCCAGCTCCTTTCATTCAGTCAGTAGCTTCAAACATTTCTGGTATATGAAAAACGTTTTTCAATGGCAAAAATCAATGAATATTGTAAATGCACAAACAGTAATATCTCCACATTGCAAGGTGCAATTCTGAAATTTTTTGCTTTTTCCTGTTAATCCTAGCATGATAAAGAAGATTCAAAGAGAGTGAGATGCCAGCTCCTTTCATTCAATCAGTAGCTTCAAACATTTCTGGTATATGAAAAACATGTTTTTCAATGGCAAAAATCAATGAATATTGTAAATGCACAAACAGTAATATCTCCGCATTGCAAGGTGCAATTCTGAAATTTTTTGCTTTTTCCTGCTAATCCTAGCATGATAAAGAAGATTCAAAGAGAGTGAGATGCCAGCTCCTTTCATTCAGTCAGTAGCTTCAAACATTTCTGGTATATGAAAAACATGTTTTTCAATGGCAAAAATCAATGAATATTGTAAATGCACAAACAGTAATATCTCCACATTGCACGGTGCAATTCTGAAATTTTTAGCTTTTTCCTGCTAATCCTAGCATGATAAAGAAGATTCAAAGAGAGTGAGATGCCAGCTCCTTTCATTCAGTCAGTAGCTTCAAACATTTCTGGTATATGAAAAACATGTTTTTCAATGGCAAAAATCAATGAATATTGTAAATGCACAAACAGTAATATCTCCACATTGCAAGGTGCAATTCTGAAATTTTTTGCTTTTTCCTGCTAATCCTAGCATGATAAAGAAGATTCAAAGAGAGTGAGATGCCAGCTCCTTTCATTCAGTCAGTAGCTTCAAACATTTCTGGTATATGAAAAACATGTTTTTCAATGGCAAAAATCAATGAATATTGTAAATGCACAAACAGTAATATCTCCACATTGCACGGTGCAATTCTGAAATTTTTAGCTTTTTCCTGTTAATCCTAGCATGATAAAGAAGATTCAAAGAGAGTGAGATGCCAGCTCCTTTCATTCAGTCAGTAGCTTCAAACATTTCTGGTATATGAAAAACATGTTTTTCAATGGCAAAAATCAATGAATATTGTAAATGCACAAACAGTAATATCTCCACATTGCAAGGTGCAATTCTGAAATTTTTTGCTTTTTCCTGCTAATCCTAGCATGATAAAGAAGATTCAAAGAGAGTGAGATGCCAGCTCCTTTCATTCAGTCAGTAGCTTCAAACATTTCTGGTATATGAAAAACGTTTTTCAATGGCAAAAATCAATGAATATTGTAAATGCACAAACAGTAATATCTCCACATTGCAAGGTGCAATTCTGAAATTTTTTGCTTTTTCCTGTTAATCCTAGCATGATAAAGAAGATTCAAAGAGAGTGAGATGCCAGCTCCTTTCATTCAATCAGTAGCTTCAAACATTTCTGGTATATGAAAAACATGTTTTTCAATGGCAAAAATCAATGAATATTGTAAATGCACAAACAGTAATATCTCCGCATTGCAAGGTGCAATTCTGAAATTTTTTGCTTTTTCCTGCTAATCCTAGCATGATAAAGAAGATTCAAAGAGAGTGAGATGCCAGCTCCTTTCATTCAGTCAGTAGCTTCAAACATTTCTGGTATATGAAAAACATGTTTTTCAATGGCAAAAATCAATGAATATTGTAAATGCACAAACAGTAATATCTCCACATTGCACGGTGCAATTCTGAAATTTTTAGCTTTTTCCTGCTAATCCTAGCATGATAAAGAAGATTCAAAGAGAGTGAGATGCCAGCTCCTTTCATTCAGTCAGTAGCTTCAAACATTTCTGGTATATGAAAAACGTTTTTCAATGGCAAAAATCAATGAATATTGTAAATGCACAAACAGTAATATCTCCACATTGCAAGGTGCAATTCTGAAATTTTTTGCTTTTTCCTGTTAATCCTAGCATGATAAAGAAGATTCAAAGAGAGTGAGATGCCAGCTCCTTTCATTCAGTCAGTAGCTTCAAACATTTCTGGTATATGAAAAACATGTTTTTCAATGGCAAAAATCAATGAATATTGTAAATGCACAAACAGTAATATCTCCGCATTGCAAGGTGCAATTCTGAAATTTTTTGCTTTTTCCTGCTAATCCTAGCATGATAAAGAAGATTCAAAGAGAGTGAGATGCCAGCTCCTTTCATTCAGTCAGTAGCTTCAAACATTTCTGGTATATGAAAAACATGTTTTTCAATGGCAAAAATCAATGAATATTGTAAAAGCACAAACAGTAATATCTCCACATTGCACGGTGCAATTCTGAAATTTTTAGCTTTTTCCTGTTAATCCTAGCATGATAAAGAAGATTCAAAGAGAGTGAGATGCCAGCTCCTTTCATTCAGTCAGTAGCTTCAAACATTTCTGGTATATGAAAAACATGTTTTTCAATGGCAAAAATCAATGAATATTGTAAATGCACAAACAGTAATATCTCCACATTGCAAGGTGCAATTCTGAAATTTTTTGCTTTTTCCTGCTAATCCTAGCATGATACAGAAGATTCAAAGAGAGTGAGATGCCAGCTCCTTTCATTCAGTCAGTAGCTTCAAACATTTCTGGTATATGAAAAACATGTTTTTCAATGGCAAAAATCAATGAATATTGTAAATGCACAAACAGTAATATCTCCACATTGCACGGTGCAATTCTGAAATTTTTAGCTTTTTCCTGTTAATCCTAGCATGATAAAGAAGATTCAAAGAGAGTGAGATGCCAGCTCCTTTCATTCAGTCAGTAGCTTCAAACATTTCTGGTATATGAAAAACATGTTTTTCAATGGCAAAAATCAATGAATATTGTAAATGCACAAACAGTAATATCTCCACATTGCAAGGTGCAATTCTGAAATTTTTTGCTTTTTCCTGTTAATCCTAGCATGATAAAGAAGATTCAAAGAGAGTGAGATGCCAGCTCCTTTCATTCAGTCAGTAGCTTCAAACATTTCTGGTATATGAAAAACATGTTTTTCAATGGCAAAAATCAATGAATATTGTAAATGCACAAACAGTAATATCTCCACATTGCACGGTGCAATTCTGAAATTTTTAGCTTTTTCCTGTTAATCCTAGCATGATAAAGAAGATTCAAAGAGAGTGAGATGCCAGCTCCTTTCATTCAGTCAGTAGCTTCAAACATTTCTGGTATATGAAAAACATGTTTTTCAATGGCAAAAATCAATGAATATTGTAAATGCACAAACTAATATCTCCACATTGCAAGGTGCAATTCTGAAATTTTTTGCTTTTTCCTGCTAATCCTAGCATGATAAAGAAGATTCAAAGAGAGTGAGATGCCAGCTCCTTTCATTCAGTCAGTAGCTTCAAACATTTCTGGTATATGAAAAACATGTTTTTCAATGGCAAAAATCAATGAATATTGTAAATGCACAAACAGTAATATCTCCACATTGCACAGTGCAATTCTGAAATTTTTAGCTTTTTCCTGTTAATCCTAGCATGATAAAGAAGATTCAAAGAGAGTGAGATGCCAGCTCCTTTCATTCAGTCAGTAGCTTCAAACATTTCTGGTATATGAAAAACATGTTTTTCAATGGCAAAAATCAATGAATATTGTAAATGCACAAACAGTAATATCTCCACATTGCAAGGTGCAATTCTGAAATTTTTTGCTTTTTCCTGTTAATCCTAGCATGATAAAGAAGATTCAAAGAGAGTGAGATGCCAGCTCCTTTCATTCAGTCAGTAGCTTCAAACATTTCTGGTATATGAAAAACATGTTTTTCAATGGCAAAAATCAATGAATATTGTAAATGCACAAACAGTAATATCTCCACATTGCAAGGTGCAATTCTGAAATTTTTTGCTTTTTCCTGCTAATCCTAGCATGATAAAGAAGATTCAAAGAGAGTGAGATGCCAGCTCCTTTCATTCAGTCAGTAGCTTCAAACATTTCTGGTATATGAAAAACGTTTTTCAATGGCAAAAATCAATGAATATTGTAAATGCACAAACAGTAATATCTCCACATTGCAAGGTGCAATTCTGAAATTTTTTGCTTTTTCCTGTTAATCCTAGCATGATAAAGAAGATTCAAAGAGAGTGAGATGCCAGCTCCTTTCATTCAATCAGTAGCTTCAAACATTTCTGGTATATGAAAAACATGTTTTTCAATGGCAAAAATCAATGAATATTGTAAATGCACAAACAGTAATATCTCCGCATTGCAAGGTGCAATTCTGAAATTTTTTGCTTTTTCCTGCTAATCCTAGCATGATAAAGAAGATTCAAAGAGAGTGAGATGCCAGCTCCTTTCATTCAGTCAGTAGCTTCAAACATTTCTGGTATATGAAAAACATGTTTTTCAATGGCAAAAATCAATGAATATTGTAAATGCACAAACAGTAATATCTCCACATTGCACGGTGCAATTCTGAAATTTTTAGCTTTTTCCTGCTAATCCTAGCATGATAAAGAAGATTCAAAGAGAGTGAGATGCCAGCTCCTTTCATTCAGTCAGTAGCTTCAAACATTTCTGGTATATGAAAAACGTTTTTCAATGGCAAAAATCAATGAATATTGTAAATGCACAAACAGTAATATCTCCACATTGCAAGGTGCAATTCTGAAATTTTTTGCTTTTTCCTGTTAATCCTAGCATGATAAAGAAGATTCAAAGAGAGTGAGATGCCAGCTCCTTTCATTCAGTCAGTAGCTTCAAACATTTCTGGTATATGAAAAACATGTTTTTCAATGGCAAAAATCAATGAATATTGTAAATGCACAAACAGTAATATCTCCGCATTGCAAGGTGCAATTCTGAAATTTTTTGCTTTTTCCTGCTAATCCTAGCATGATAAAGAAGATTCAAAGAGAGTGAGATGCCAGCTCCTTTCATTCAGTCAGTAGCTTCAAACATTTCTGGTATATGAAAAACATGTTTTTCAATGGCAAAAATCAATGAATATTGTAAAAGCACAAACAGTAATATCTCCACATTGCACGGTGCAATTCTGAAATTTTTAGCTTTTTCCTGTTAATCCTAGCATGATAAAGAAGATTCAAAGAGAGTGAGATGCCAGCTCCTTTCATTCAGTCAGTAGCTTCAAACATTTCTGGTATATGAAAAACATGTTTTTCAATGGCAAAAATCAATGAATATTGTAAATGCACAAACAGTAATATCTCCACATTGCAAGGTGCAATTCTGAAATTTTTTGCTTTTTCCTGCTAATCCTAGCATGATACAGAAGATTCAGAGTGAGATGCCAGCTCCTTTCATTCAGTCAGTAGCTTCAAACATTTCTGGTATATGAAAAACATGTTTTTCAATGGCAAAAATCAATGAATATTGTAAATGCACAAACAGTAATATCTCCACATTGCACGGTGCAATTCTGAAATTTTTAGCTTTTTCCTGTTAATCCTAGCATGATAAAGAAGATTCAAAGAGAGTGAGATGCCAGCTCCTTTCATTCAGTCAGTAGCTTCAAACATTTCTGGTATATGAAAAACATGTTTTTCAATGGCAAAAATCAATGAATATTGTAAATGCACAAACAGTAATATCTCCACATTGCAAGGTGCAATTCTGAAATTTTTTGCTTTTTCCTGTTAATCCTAGCATGATAAAGAAGATTCAAAGAGAGTGAGATGCCAGCTCCTTTCATTCAGTCAGTAGCTTCAAACATTTCTGGTATATGAAAAACATGTTTTTCAATGGCAAAAATCAATGAATATTGTAAATGCACAAACAGTAATATCTCCACATTGCACGGTGCAATTCTGAAATTTTTAGCTTTTTCCTGTTAATCCTAGCATGATAAAGAAGATTCAAAGAGAGTGAGATGCCAGCTCCTTTCATTCAGTCAGTAGCTTCAAACATTTCTGGTATATGAAAAACATGTTTTTCAATGGCAAAAATCAATGAATATTGTAAATGCACAAACTAATATCTCCACATTGCAAGGTGCAATTCTGAAATTTTTTGCTTTTTCCTGCTAATCCTAGCATGATAAAGAAGATTCAAAGAGAGTGAGATGCCAGCTCCTTTCATTCAGTCAGTAGCTTCAAACATTTCTGGTATATGAAAAACATGTTTTTCAATGGCAAAAATCAATGAATATTGTAAATGCACAAACAGTAATATCTCCACATTGCAAGGTGCAATTCTGAAATTTTTTGCTTTTTCCTGTTAATCCTAGCATGATAAAGAAGATTCAAAGAGAGTGAGATGCCAGCTCCTTTCATTCAGTCAGTAGCTTCAAACATTTCTGGTATATGAAAAACATGTTTTTCAATGGCAAAAATCAATGAATATTGTAAATGCACAAACAGTAATATCTCCACATTGCACGGTGCAATTCTGAAATTTTTAGCTTTTTCCTGTTAATCCTAGCATGATAAAGAAGATTCAAAGAGAGTGAGATGCCAGCTCCTTTCATTCAGTCAGTAGCTTCAAACATTTCTGGTATATGAAAAACATGTTTTTCAATGGCAAAAATCAATGAATATTGTAAATGCACAAACTAATATCTCCACATTGCAAGGTGCAATTCTGAAATTTTTTGCTTTTTCCTGCTAATCCTAGCATGATAAAGAAGATTCAAAGAGAGTGAGATGCCAGCTCCTTTCATTCAGTCAGTAGCTTCAAACATTTCTGGTATATGAAAAACATGTTTTTCAATGGCAAAAATCAATGAATATTGTAAATGCACAAACAGTAATATCTCCACATTGCACAGTGCAATTCTGAAATTTTTAGCTTTTTCCTGTTAATCCTAGCATGATAAAGAAGATTCAAAGAGAGTGAGATGCCAGCTCCTTTCATTCAGTCAGTAGCTTCAAACATTTCTGGTATATGAAAAACATGTTTTTCAATGGCAAAAATCAATGAATATTGTAAATGCACAAACAGTAATATCTCCACATTGCAAGGTGCAATTCTGAAATTTTTTGCTTTTTCCTGTTAATCCTAGCATGATAAAGAAGATTCAAAGAGAGTGAGATGCCAGCTCCTTTCATTCAGTCAGTAGCTTCAAACATTTCTGGTATATGAAAAACATGTTTTTCAATGGCAAAAATCAATGAATATTGTAAATGCACAAACAGTAATATCTCCACATTGCAAGGTGCAATTCTGAAATTTTTTGCTTTTTCCTGCTAATCCTAGCATGATAAAGAAGATTCAAAGAGAGTGAGATGCCAGCTCCTTTCATTCAGTCAGTAGCTTCAAACATTTCTGGTATATGAAAAACGTTTTTCAATGGCAAAAATCAATGAATATTGTAAATGCACAAACAGTAATATCTCCACATTGCAAGGTGCAATTCTGAAATTTTTTGCTTTTTCCTGTTAATCCTAGCATGATAAAGAAGATTCAAAGAGAGTGAGATGCCAGCTCCTTTCATTCAATCAGTAGCTTCAAACATTTCTGGTATATGAAAAACATGTTTTTCAATGGCAAAAATCAATGAATATTGTAAATGCACAAACAGTAATATCTCCACATTGCAAGGTGCAATTCTGAAATTTTTTGCTTTTTCCTGCTAATCCTAGCATGATAAAGAAGATTCAAAGAGAGTGAGATGCCAGCTCCTTTCATTCAGTCAGTAGCTTCAAACATTTCTGGTATATGAAAAACATGTTTTTCAATGGCAAAAATCAATGAATATTGTAAATGCACAAACAGTAATATCTCCACATTGCACGGTGCAATTCTGAAATTTTTAGCTTTTTCCTGCTAATCCTAGCATGATAAAGAAGATTCAAAGAGAGTGAGATGCCAGCTCCTTTCATTCAGTCAGTAGCTTCAAACATTTCTGGTATATGAAAAACGTTTTTCAATGGCAAAAATCAATGAATATTGTAAATGCACAAACAGTAATATCTCCACATTGCAAGGTGCAATTCTGAAATTTTTTGCTTTTTCCTGTTAATCCTAGCATGATAAAGAAGATTCAAAGAGAGTGAGATGCCAGCTCCTTTCATTCAGTCAGTAGCTTCAAACATTTCTGGTATATGAAAAACATGTTTTTCAATGGCAAAAATCAATGAATATTGTAAATGCACAAACAGTAATATCTCCGCATTGCAAGGTGCAATTCTGAAATTTTTTGCTTTTTCCTGCTAATCCTAGCATGATAAAGAAGATTCAAAGAGAGTGAGATGCCAGCTCCTTTCATTCAGTCAGTAGCTTCAAACATTTCTGGTATATGAAAAACATGTTTTTCAATGGCAAAAATCAATGAATATTGTAAAAGCACAAACAGTAATATCTCCACATTGCACGGTGCAATTCTGAAATTTTTAGCTTTTTCCTGTTAATCCTAGCATGATAAAGAAGATTCAAAGAGAGTGAGATGCCAGCTCCTTTCATTCAGTCAGTAGCTTCAAACATTTCTGGTATATGAAAAACATGTTTTTCAATGGCAAAAATCAATGAATATTGTAAATGCACAAACAGTAATATCTCCACATTGCAAGGTGCAATTCTGAAATTTTTTGCTTTTTCCTGCTAATCCTAGCATGATACAGAAGATTCAGAGTGAGATGCCAGCTCCTTTCATTCAGTCAGTAGCTTCAAACATTTCTGGTATATGAAAAACATGTTTTTCAATGGCAAAAATCAATGAATATTGTAAATGCACAAACAGTAATATCTCCACATTGCACGGTGCAATTCTGAAATTTTTAGCTTTTTCCTGTTAATCCTAGCATGATAAAGAAGATTCAAAGAGAGTGAGATGCCAGCTCCTTTCATTCAGTCAGTAGCTTCAAACATTTCTGGTATATGAAAAACATGTTTTTCAATGGCAAAAATCAATGAATATTGTAAATGCACAAACAGTAATATCTCCACATTGCAAGGTGCAATTCTGAAATTTTTTGCTTTTTCCTGTTAATCCTAGCATGATAAAGAAGATTCAAAGAGAGTGAGATGCCAGCTCCTTTCATTCAGTCAGTAGCTTCAAACATTTCTGGTATATGAAAAACATGTTTTTCAATGGCAAAAATCAATGAATATTGTAAATGCACAAACAGTAATATCTCCACATTGCACGGTGCAATTCTGAAATTTTTAGCTTTTTCCTGTTAATCCTAGCATGATAAAGAAGATTCAAAGAGAGTGAGATGCCAGCTCCTTTCATTCAGTCAGTAGCTTCAAACATTTCTGGTATATGAAAAACATGTTTTTCAATGGCAAAAATCAATGAATATTGTAAATGCACAAACTAATATCTCCACATTGCAAGGTGCAATTCTGAAATTTTTTGCTTTTTCCTGCTAATCCTAGCATGATAAAGAAGATTCAAAGAGAGTGAGATGCCAGCTCCTTTCATTCAGTCAGTAGCTTCAAACATTTCTGGTATATGAAAAACATGTTTTTCAATGGCAAAAATCAATGAATATTGTAAATGCACAAACAGTAATATCTCCACATTGCACAGTGCAATTCTGAAATTTTTAGCTTTTTCCTGTTAATCCTAGCATGATAAAGAAGATTCAAAGAGAGTGAGATGGGGGGGAGTGGCCTGAGCACAGGACGAGATGGCAGCTTGATCCTGAGCTCCCTGAAGGCTAAAACTACAAAGCGACGATAAAAGCAACTTAAGAAGATTTACTCGATCAATTCTTACATGGATTAACTCCCTAAAGCTTAAGGATCATCTGGATACTGAAAAGACTCTCCCTGACCCGTTATTCTAGGAGATATTTCGTTTGGAAGCAGTGAGGTGCGTCCTTGATTTCATGCCAGTCGTGGGTATTGTGACATAGACCTGCAGGCTTGCAGGTCTGTGTGTCTCTGCAAGGGGACCCTCCCTACTCCCTTCCTCTGGACCTAGGAACACTGTTTATCGGGTGCTATCGGACAATTTGCAAAGGATTCATATTTTGAGGAAGGTGGCAAGGAGCCCTTAAAGCCTGCTCTGCTGTTGTGGGAGGCCGGTGGCTGTGGGACGAGCCGATTATATACTTCAGCTTTTACAGCCTGTGCTGGGAAGTAACAAAGACCGAGTCCTAACTAGACCCACGGGACCCTGTAGCCCTGAAAACGGCCCCACTGTACTGAACCACCAGCCTGCAAGCTGTCCCTGCCTGCTATCCACCCCACTACCAGCTGCGACCGGGGGTAAGACTCCTACAGAGATACCACCGCCAGGCGCTGTACCACCCTGCTACTAGCTGCGACCAGTGACAGGATTCCGGAAGTTAAAAACACCGGCCGGCACTTTCTGTGGAGGATCGCGGACCCCGGAGACCTTCCAGATCTACAATCAAGTAAGAAGATTGTGAGACCGGAGCCCTGAGAAGTCCAGCACACGGACGCCAAGCTACGGGACCTTCCTGCTTCAGGACGCCGGCAGCAGCCCGAAGACCCGGCCCTGCTCACAGCTGACGCGGCTACACAGAGGAGAGGAACTGTAGATATCATCATAAAAAGGTCAGACAAGCCCTGGCTGATGCCAGGGCTATTATCGTGACTCTGTGAGGCTATTGTCTGGGGTCTGGTGGCGGCGGTGTCCCTTTTATTTTGTGGAGCGGTCCTCCCTCTCCCTCCTGCTGACGGGCGCTGCTTGTATCTGCGGCCGGGATCCCTGCCTCTTGCTACGGCTGTTCCCTGGGTTCGGGGGCTGTTCCGGTGGTGGCAGTTCCCCCTCCTTAGTTCCGGAGCCGCTCCGCTCCTGGCTCTGCCCCTGTCTCCCTTCTAAAGACCGGCGCTGCCGGTGTATAGGGCTTGCAGCCCCACATCCCCCGGGGCTGATTTACAAGCGGCGGTGTCTCCCTCCTGCTTCTGGGGGGGCCGCTTTGTCCCTCCCCACTAGTAACTGACAGGTGCCACCGGTCCCCGCGCTCCGCTCCACCTATTCCCGTTGTGCCGCTCTGCTGACTGTGCCCCTCCGGTGTTGGGACCCTACAGACCCCTGTGACTGCCTCCCCCTCTTGTGCTGGTGTTGCTGCGCTCTGATCTTGCCCTTGGTCCTTCCCTGCAGCGGCACCGCTGCCCTCCTCTGCCTCATATCCATAATCAGCTGATAGATTCAATTCTCCCGCCCCCTGCTGCAGCGTCCTCTGTACTGCTGTCCATGGTCCTGATCAAATTCTCCTGCCCTCTGCTGCGGCGTAGCTCTGCACTGCTGTCCATGGTGCTGATTTGAGCTGCTGTCCATGGTGCTGATTTCAGTCAAACTCTCCTGCCCCTGCTACAGCGTCGCTCTGTTCTGCTGTCCAAGGTGCTGATTTTACATTAGTTAATTCTCTTGCCTCCTGCTGCAACATTGCTTTGCACTGCTGTCCATGGTGCTGATTTTATATCAGTACTGATACAGAGATCCATCAAACATCAAACTTTGGACAAACATTTAATTGTGAGACTTGACTTTGAGGAGGGGTGGAGGATAGGAGGAATTGCTTCTGCCATATATATACTGTGATTTCGCTACCTGATATACATATAACAGTTGGTGTCCATGGAACTCTACAGATCTGCAAGTTTCCACAATAATTAGTTTTCTGTTAAGAACTATATGTGCCTTTTATTTTTATCCCTCAGGTCAAGTTTACTATTTCTCTTGATATTTTTGATTGTGATTTACATTTAAAGGATTGCATTCTAGGGGGTACATAATTCTGCAGTCTTTAAGGGTATTGATTGCATCTTATTGGAGTGATATTTGTTTAATGCTAATTTCTTCCAGTCATTGTTCCTAGTCATTTTGCTACTCTAAAGTCTTCTATCCACTCTCTAGCTTAAATATTCCCATTGTCTTTTTGGTGTTTTCCTTATATATACACTTAGGACTTATTTTTTTTTACAATGGCGGCTAACAAAAAAAATACCCAAAAGTCTTTGGAAGCTCCCCTTAAAACTAGTGTGGTAAGAGCGAAGTCCTCCCAACGTTCTTCATTTTCAAATCCCTCAGAGGATACTGTCAATACCATTAGTCCACTTAAGTCCAGATCACCTCATAGAAATCCTGACGATAGACAGAGTTTTAAAGTAAGCTCTCCCACCAAAGACTCTGCTAAAAGTCTATTTTCTCCAAAACCACAGAGAATTCATGACGCTAAACCTGCCCCTTCCACCGTAGTTAAAGAAAAAAAAGTGGAAGAGATGGACATTTCCATCTCATCAAAGAGAAGGGATCCAGGAGCTTGGAGCAACAAATATTCCTCACTGGCCACGAGTTCGGAGGAGGAATCCTCGGACACGTCTCCCAATCCTAGTCCAGATAAGAGACGTGCCAAAAAGGACGTCTCCCCTTCGTCTTCAGACCCTACGCCTAGTGTCCCGGCCAAAATACCCATTTCTCAAGAGTTGGGAAATACCGACCTTGGTTCATATCTGGACAATCTTTTAAAGACGATTGACAGAAATATGAAACTGGGCTTTGAGAAACAGGTAGACACCATGAAATCTACTTTGGAAGCTTTTGGAGTTAAATTGGAGGAAAACACTAAAAGACTTGAAACGGTGGAGGATAAGGTGGAGTCTGTTTCTTCTGATAATTTGGAAATTAAATCCGAGCTCAAAAGACTTAGATTAAAAGTTGCGGATTTGGAGGATAGGAGTAGGAGAAATAATTTGAAGATTAGGGGCATATCTGAGGATGTTTCTCCCTCGGATATCTCAGCTTTTCTCAAAGACTTTTTTCACAAGACAATCCCATCCCTTTCTGAGCAGGATCTTATCATTGATAGGGCCCATCGCTTATTTCGTCCGACCTCCATTTCCCCGGATCTTCCTAGGGATGTAATAGCTAGGTTGCATTTCTTCTCGACCAAAGAGAGAATCTTGAATTATATCAGGGAAAATAGGACTTTTCCAGAGCCTTTCTCACACCTAAAAATCTTCTCCGATTTTTCCAAAGAAACCATGGATGCAAGAAGGTCATACAAATTGATCACAGATAGACTGAGGGATATGAATATCCCATATAGGTGGGGCTTTCCAGTAAAGTTGCTGATTTTCTTTAACCGGAAAACATTCACTCTTACAGATCCTGATGAAGGCCCCAAATTTTTTGATTTTATAAAAGACATTCCCTACAAAGTTACAAAGGCACCCCACCGCTGAAATGATAAACACTACTCCCTCGGGAGCCCTCTTTAAAAATAATCTCATTTTATCACCTCACCTAACATGCTATAATAAATTTATCATTCTTCTTATATTTAGCCTTCATGGTTTGTCCACATTATTTTTCCCCCCAATCTGAGGGAGAACCTTTTCGGTGAAGGTTCCCTCAGGAGATTTTTTGATTCGTTTTTTTTTCCTTTTCTTTGAATATTTGGTTATTGTTATTACTATCTTTGAATTAATATTAGAGATATTGTATTCCAGCTTTGATTGTCGGTTGATTATTTTTTGGGAATTTGTTGGACCAACTGACCCCTCTCCTTTTGACTTACTTTAATTATTAATTTACCTATGCCTATCAAGATCATCACCTATAATGTAAGAGGCCTAAACAGTCCCAATAAGAGATTCTCCCTTTGGAAGGAATTGGGTCATCTTGGTGCTGATGTTGCGTGTCTTCAGGAGACAAGGTTTGCCGAGGGAAAACACCCTACTTTCACCCACAAACGCTACCCTCATATATTTGAATCCACTAGCGACCGGAAAAAAGCCGGTGTAGCTACAGTGATCAGAGATTCTGTCCCATTTGAGTTTTTAGATCAGCATAAAGATGTCAATGGAAGGTTCCATATATTGCTCTGTAAACTGAATAATCATGAGTGCACTGTTGTTAACCTATACGCCCCAAATAAAAAGCAAATACCCTTTTTGAATAAGGTTTTTAGAAAGGTTGAAGAGGTTAGGAGAGGTGAATTGATTTTTTTGGGAGACTTCAACATGGTCCCGGACGGACATATGGACTCTTCCTCCCCCAGCCGTCATTTATACCCGACGCTAAATAACTGGCTTTATAAAAACGAACTATTTGATACATTTAGATGTCTGCAAACTACCTCCAAAGAATTCTCCCATTTTTCGGATGCGCACCAAACGGCCTCTAGAATAGACTTAATAATAACTGACGTTTTTTCTTTACCCAAATTCTCTAACGTATCTATAGGTCTTAGGTCTCTATCAGATCATGCCCCTACGTCATGTGAAATTCATATTGGTCCTCTTATTAAAAATGGATTTCTTTGGAAATGTAGATCTTCACTTATTCATAACCCCAAAAACAAAAAAATTATTGAAAAAGCTATTTCTGATTATTTTAGGGAGAATGATACCCCAGATTTATCTAATCCCTTCTCCAGCTGGTGCGCTCACAAGGCCGTCCTTCGTGGTGTACTAATGCAGATATCCTCATTTGAAAAAAAAGAAAAAAGATCAAAAATTAATTCTCTTCAAAAACTGATTAGGGAAAAAGAATTAGAGCAAATTAATCTTCCTTCCCCTTCCCCAATAATTCAAAAAGAACTCTCAAATTTAAGGGTAGAGCTAAAATCAGAAATTTCTTCCTCCTATGATGCAATTATTCGGAAATCAAAATTTAATTACTATGCGGCTCTAAATAAACCTACCCGCTTTATGGCCCGCCTAGTCAAATGTAAAAGAGCAATTAATAGAATAGATAAAATAAAAAACAATAGTGGAATAACGTTTTGCCACCCTAAAGATATAGTGAACCAGTTTGCAAATTTTTACAAAAAACTCTACAACATCAAAACTGATCCTCTAATTTCCCATCCTCACCCAGATGCAATCAACAAATTTTTATCCTCCATTAACCTACCGAAATTGAGCCCTCTGGATCACGAGTCATTGAATAAGCCTTTTTCTAACCTTGAAATTATTAACACAATAAAGCAACTTAAAGATTTCAGGGCTCCGGGTCCAGATGGGTTCATTAATGAGTATTATAAAACTTTTTGTGACCTACTTTCTTCCCCTCTCACGAAAATTTTCAATCATGCTTCCTCAATAAGCTCCTTCCCCTCAGAAATGCTGGAAGCCACCATTACCCTAATACCCAAGTCTAAGGATGAGAGAGATAATGTTAAAAATTATAGGCCCATTTCGCTAATTAACACTGATATTAAGATATATTCGAAAATTCTGGCCAATCGTTTATCGACTATTCTCCCATCTCTCATCAACGATGATCAGATTGGCTTCGTTGGTGGGAGGCAAGCAACTGATGGCTCTAGAAGACTTCTGAATATTATTAAGGTGATAAATACGGCGATACTCCCAACTTCATTGCTTGCTTTAGACGCTGAAAAAGCTTTCGACAGGTTAAATTGGCTATACCTTAAACTCACCCTTATTAAATTCGGTTTTGATAACAAATTTCTCTCTTCAATTATGGCCCTCTATTCTAACCCCCAAGCAAAAATTTATGTTAACAATTATCTCTCAAATCCAATCCCTATCACAAATGGTACTAGACAGGGTTGCCCACTTTCCCCCCTTCTCTTTGTCCTGGCTATGGAGCCTTTGGCACAGAGGATTAGAGAAAACACTGACATTAGGGGGATTTCTACCCCATCTCGAGAATTTAAAATTGGCC
Source organism: Phyllobates terribilis (assembly GCF_046119375.1). Lineage (NCBI taxonomy): Eukaryota > Metazoa > Chordata > Amphibia > Anura > Dendrobatidae > Phyllobates > Phyllobates terribilis. Next base: position 181,691 of record NW_027364188.1, read on the forward strand.
TCTTTGCAGATGATGTTATGCTTTCCTTGCTGGACCCAGTAAATTCGGTTGCGGAGGTTTCAAAGGTTCTAGAACTATTCTCTCAGATTTCTTATTTTAAAATTAACAATGAGAAGTCTAAACTTTTGAATATTAATCTGGACCGCCAGACGAGAGAGGTTTTACACTCAAGATTTTCCTTTGGTCTGGCTAAACGCAATCTGACTTATTTGGGGATCAGTATTGGTAAATCTATTAATTCAACAATCTCTGACAATCTGGTTCTGATTGATGACATCGTCCGAGGAGATTTGATGGATTTTATGAAAAGAGATTTGTCGTGGTGGGGTAGAGTCCTCTCTATCAAGATGTTTGTTCTTCCCAAAATTTTGTATTTTTTCCGCAACCTACCTTTATCTATTTCCCATATCTTTATTCAAAAAATTCAAAATCAGATTAATTCTTATGTCTGGGATAATAAACGTGCGAGGATATCTGCTGATATATTGTACAAGAATAAAAGTAACGGAGGTCTGAGCCATCCTAATATTTCCGCTTACTATCTGGCAAACCTTATCAAACAGAGCAGTTACTGGTTTAATTCTGACAGCCCCCCAGCTTGGATGATTCTGGAGACCTTCTTAAATAACGGTTCTTCTCCTCGTGAATTGTTACTCAGGCATCTCTTTAGACAGTGTACTCATGATTCTTCCCACCCTATTTTCCAGGCGATCATTGACGCCTGGAAAAAAATCACCAAAAAAAAGAAAAAGAATCCTTTAAGAGATTCTGATATGGATAAGCTTTCCCTTGTCAAAAAATTTCCAATTGGTTTTGTTGCTGATCTGTATAACTCTTCCATTCCAGATCAATGGGACATTAAAGGGTTAAGGAAAATTGGAGACTTGTATGAAGCTTCTGTCTTTATCCCTTTCCAAATTCTTAAGAAAAGATTCAATTTGCCTTTTTCTGATTTCTTTTTATACTCTCATTTAAAGAGCATTATTCTGGAATTCATTTCTAGCAAATTTATCGTTTCCGAAATCTCGGTGAACCTGTTAAGTAACACATCCCATAAGATTTTTTGGAGCCTGAGACACCTATATAACAGCTTCAATAATGACCTCTCTTTCCAAAAACATCTTTACATGATTCGATGGGAAAAGGACCTAAAACTCAATTTCCAATCCGACCAATGGGAGAATGCTCTTCTTTTCTCACAAGCCTCTAATATATCTATGCCCTTACAAGAGGCCTACTTCAAAATTTTAACCAGATGGTACTACACTCCAATCAGGCTCCACTATATAAAGCCCAGCAACTCTCCCCTCTGTTGGAGGGAGTGTGGCCTCAGGGGAGATCTGTTACATCTCTTTTGGAGCTGCCCTAAAATCCGCAATCTATGGGCTCAGATCTCTTCTTTGGTAGATGATCTCTTGGGCAGACCACTAATATTGACCCCTCAAAGGGCTTTACTATCCTTGGATCTTGAATCATACAAGTCGTTTGAAAGATCTTTGGTGATTCATTTATTCTCAGTTTGTAAGAATACATTGGCTTTTTATTGGAGAAAGTCACATGTCCCCACTTTGGAGGACTTAGTTGATAAGATGAATCTCCATAGAATATTTGAACTCAGATTTGCCCTTATTAACAATAATTTACTTAAATTTTCTAAGAAGTGGGATATTTGGTCCATTAAGTTCCCTCAACCATCTCATAATGCTGGAATATCTTAATAGGTGTTACATGTTTAGCTTATTAATATGTTTAATTTTTGCTAATATGATAGTGATGTGTGTTTAATTGTTCAAGTTATCTATTATCGTGTTTATTATTTGACGAACAAATTTCTCCCACCTTCCCTGATTATTCCATTTCCGTTTGTACCCTTTCCCTTCCCCTTCCTCGGAATTACCCCTTCCCACGAATATTCTTATTTCACTACTTTATGCTACGATTGTTATTCCCCTGTTAAACTGTTTATTAAAAATAAAAAAAAATATGGTAAAACAAAGAGAGTGAGATGCCAGCTCCTTTCATTCAGTCAGTAGCTTCAAACATTTCTGGTATATGAAAAACGTTTTTCAATGGCAAAAATCAATGAATATTGTAAATGCACAAACAGTAATATCTCCACATTGCAAGGTGCAATTCTGAAATTTTTTGCTTTTTCCTGTTAATCCTAGCATGATAAAGAAGATTCAAAGAGAGTGAGATGCCAGCTCCTTTCATTCAGTCAGTAGCTTCAAACATTTCTGGTATATGAAAAACATGTTTTTCAATGGCAAAAATCAATGAATATTGTAAATGCACAAACAGTAATATCTCCACATTGCAAGGTGCAATTCTGAAATTTTTTGCTTTTTCCTGCTAATCCTAGCATGATAAAGAAGATTCAAAGAGAGTGAGATGCCAGCTCCTTTCATTCAGTCAGTAGCTTCAAACATTTCTGGTATATGAAAAACATGTTTTTCAATGGCAAAAATCAATGAATATTGTAAATGCACAAACAGTAATATCTCCACATTGCAAGGTGCAATTCTGAAATTTTTTGCTTTTTCCTGCTAATCCTAGCATGATAAAGAAGATTCAAAGAGAGTGAGATGCCAGCTCCTTTCATTCAGTCAGTAGCTTCAAACATTTCTGGTATATGAAAAACATGTTTTTCAATGGCAAAAATCAATGAATATTGTAAATGCACAAACAGTAATATCTCCACATTGCACGGTGCAATTCTGAAATTTTTAGCTTTTTCCTGTTAATCCTAGCATGATAAAGAAGATTCAAAGAGAGTGAGATGCCAGCTCCTTTCATTCAGTCAGTAGCTTCAAACATTTCTGGTATATGAAAAACATGTTTTTCAATGGCAAAAATCAATGAATATTGTAAATGCACAAACAGTAATATCTCCACATTGCACGGTGCAATTCTGAAATTTTTACCTTTTTCCTGTTAATCCTAGCATGATAAAGAAGATTCAAAGAGAGTGAGATGCCAGCTCCTTTCATTCAGTCAGTAGCTTCAAACATTTCTGGTATATGAAAAACGTTTTTCAATGGCAAAAATCAATGAATATTGTAAATGCACAAACAGTAATATCTCCACATTGCAAGGTGCAATTCTGAAATTTTTTGCTTTTTCCTGTTAATCCTAGCATGATAAAGAAGATTCAAAGAGAGTGAGATGCCAGCTCCTTTCATTCAGTCAGTAGCTTCAAACATTTCTGGTATATGAAAAACATGTTTTTCAATGGCAAAAATCAATGAATATTGTAAATGCACAAACAGTAATATCTCCACATTGCAAGGTGCAATTCTGAAATTTTTTGCTTTTTCCTGCTAATCCTAGCATGATAAAGAAGATTCAAAGAGAGTGAGATGCCAGCTCCTTTCATTCAGTCAGTAGCTTCAAACATTTCTGGTATATGAAAAACGTTTTTCAATGGCAAAAATCAATGAATATTGTAAATGCACAAACAGTAATATCTCCACATTGCAAGGTGCAATTCTGAAATTTTTTGCTTTTTCCTGTTAATCCTAGCATGATAAAGAAGATTCAAAGAGAGTGAGATGCCAGCTCCTTTCATTCAGTCAGTAGCTTCAAACATTTCTGGTATATGAAAAACATGTTTTTCAATGGCAAAAATCAATGAATATTGTAAATGCACAAACAGTAATATCTCCACATTGCAAGGTGCAATTCTGAAATTTTTTGCTTTTTCCTGCTAATCCTAGCATGATAAAGAAGATTCAAAGAGAGTGAGATGCCAGCTCCTTTCATTCAGTCAGTAGCTTCAAACATTTCTGGTATATGAAAAACATGTTTTTCAATGGCAAAAATCAATGAATATTGTAAATGCACAAACAGTAATATCTCCACATTGCAAGGTGCAATTCTGAAATTTTTTGCTTTTTCCTGCTAATCCTAGCATGATAAAGAAGATTCAAAGAGAGTGAGATGCCAGCTCCTTTCATTCAGTCAGTAGCTTCAAACATTTCTGGTATATGAAAAACATGTTTTTCAATGGCAAAAATCAATGAATATTGTAAATGCACAAACAGTAATATCTCCACATTGCACGGTGCAATTCTGAAATTTTTAGCTTTTTCCTGTTAATCCTAGCATGATAAAGAAGATTCAAAGAGAGTGAGATGCCAGCTCCTTTCATTCAGTCAGTAGCTTCAAACATTTCTGGTATATGAAAAACATGTTTTTCAATGGCAAAAATCAATGAATATTGTAAATGCACAAACAGTAATATCTCCACATTGCACGGTGCAATTCTGAAATTTTTACCTTTTTCCTGTTAATCCTAGCATGATAAAGAAGATTCAAAGAGAGTGAGATGCCAGCTCCTTTCATTCAGTCAGTAGCTTCAAACATTTCTGGTATATGAAAAACGTTTTTCAATGGCAAAAATCAATGAATATTGTAAATGCACAAACAGTAATATCTCCACATTGCAAGGTGCAATTCTGAAATTTTTTGCTTTTTCCTGTTAATCCTAGCATGATAAAGAAGATTCAAAGAGAGTGAGATGCCAGCTCCTTTCATTCAGTCAGTAGCTTCAAACATTTCTGGTATATGAAAAACATGTTTTTCAATGGCAAAAATCAATGAATATTGTAAATGCACAAACAGTAATATCTCCACATTGCAAGGTGCAATTCTGAAATTTTTTGCTTTTTCCTGCTAATCCTAGCATGATAAAGAAGATTCAAAGAGAGTGAGATGCCAGCTCCTTTCATTCAGTCAGTAGCTTCAAACATTTCTGGTATATGAAAAACGTTTTTCAATGGCAAAAATCAATGAATATTGTAAATGCACAAACAGTAATATCTCCACATTGCAAGGTGCAATTCTGAAATTTTTTGCTTTTTCCTGCTAATCCTAGCATGATAAAGAAGATTCAAAGAGAGTGAGATGCCAGCTCCTTTCATTCAGTCAGTAGCTTCAAACATTTCTGGTATATGAAAAGCATGTTTTTCAATGGCAAAAATCAATGAATATTGTAAATGCACAAACAGTAATATCTCCACATTGCACGGTGCAATTCTGAAATTTTTAGCTTTTTCCTGTTAATCCTAGCATGATAAAGAAGATTCAAAGAGAGTGAGATGCCAGCTCCTTTCATTCAGTCAGTAGCTTCAAACATTTCTGGTATATGAAAAACGTTTTTCAATGGCAAAAATCAATGAATATTGTAAATGCACAAACAGTAATATCTCCACATTGCAAGGTGCAATTCTGAAATTTTTTGCTTTTTCCTGTTAATCCTAGCATGATAAAGAAGATTCAAAGAGAGTGAGATGCCAGCTCCTTTCATTCAGTCAGTAGCTTCAAACATTTCTGGTATATGAAAAACATGTTTTTCAATGGCAAAAATCAATGAATATTGTAAATGCACAAACAGTAATATCTCCGCATTGCAAGGTGCAATTCTGAAATTTTTTGCTTTTTCCTGCTAATCCTAGCATGATAAAGAAGATTCAAAGAGAGTGAGATGCCAGCTCCTTTCATTCAGTCAGTAGCTTCAAACATTTCTGGTATATGAAAAACATGTTTTTCAATGGCAAAAATCAATGAATATTGTAAATGCACAAACAGTAATATCTCCACATTGCACGGTGCAATTCTGAAATTTTTAGCTTTTTCCTGTTAATCCTAGCATGATAAAGAAGATTCAAAGAGAGTGAGATGCCAGCTCCTTTCATTCAGTCAGTAGCTTCAAACATTTCTGGTATATGAAAAACATGTTTTTCAATGGCAAAAATCAATGAATATTGTAAATGCACAAACAGTAATATCTCCACATTGCAAGGTGCAATTCTGAAATTTTTTGCTTTTTCCTGCTAATCCTAGCATGATAAAGAAGATTCAAAGAGAGTGAGATGCCAGCTCCTTTCATTCAGTCAGTAGCTTCAAACATTTCTGGTATATGAAAAACATGTTTTTCAATGGCAAAAATCAATGAATATTGTAAATGCACAAACAGTAATATCTCCACATTGCAAGGTGCAATTCTGAAATTTTTTGCTTTTTCCTGTTAATCCTAGCATGATAAAGAAGATTCAAAGAGAGTGAGATGCCAGCTCCTTTCATTCAGTCAGTAGCTTCAAACATTTCTGGTATATGAAAAACATGTTTTTCAATGGCAAAAATCAATGAATATTGTAAATGCACAAACAGTAATATCTCCACATTGCACGGTGCAATTCTGAAATTTTTAGCTTTTTCCTGTTAATCCTAGCATGATAAAGAAGATTCAAAGAGAGTGAGATGCCAGCTCCTTTCATTCAGTCAGTAGCTTCAAACATTTCTGGTATATGAAAAACATGTTTTTCAATGGCAAAAATCAATGAATATTGTAAATGCACAAACAGTAATATCTCCACATTGCAAGGTGCAATTCTGAAATTTTTTGCTTTTTCCTGTTAATCCTAGCATGATAAAGAAGATTCAAAGAGAGTGAGATGCCAGCTCCTTTCATTCAGTCAGTAGCTTCAAACATTTCTGGTATATGAAAAACATGTTTTTCAATGGCAAAAATCAATGAATATTGTAAATGCACAAACAGTAATATCTCCACATTGCAAGGTGCAATTCTGAAATTTTTTGCTTTTTCCTGCTAATCCTAGCATGATAAAGAAGATTCAAAGAGAGTGAGATGCCAGCTCCTTTCATTCAGTCAGTAGCTTCAAACATTTCTGGTATATGAAAAACGTTTTTCAATGGCAAAAATCAATGAATATTGTAAATGCACAAACAGTAATATCTCCACATTGCACGGTGCAATTCTGAAATTTTTAGCTTTTTCCTGTTAATCCTAGCATGATAAAGAAGATTCAAAGAGAGTGAGATGCCAGCTCCTTTCATTCAGTGAGTAGCTTCAAACATTTCTGGTATATGAAAAACGTTTTTCAATGGCAAAAATCAATGAATATTGTAAATGCACAAACAGTAATATCTCCACATTGCAAGGTGCAATTCTGAAATTTTTTGCTTTTTCCTGTTAATCCTAGCATGATAAAGAAGATTCAAAGAGAGTGAGATGCCAGCTCCTTTCATTCAGTCAGTAGCTTCAAACATTTCTGGTATATGAAAAACATGTTTTTCAATGGCAAAAATCAATGAATATTGTAAATGCACAAACAGTAATATCTCCGCATTGCAAGGTGCAATTCTGAAATTTTTTGCTTTTTCCTGCTAATCCTAGCATGATAAAGAAGATTCAAAGAGAGTGAGATGCCAGCTCCTTTCATTCAGTCAGTAGCTTCAAACATTTCTGGTATATGAAAAACATGTTTTTCAATGGCAAAAATCAATGAATATTGTAAATGCACAAACAGTAATATCTCCACATTGCACGGTGCAATTCTGAAATTTTTAGCTTTTTCCTGTTAATCCTAGCATGATAAAGAAGATTCAAAGAGAGTGAGATGCCAGCTCCTTTCATTCAGTCAGTAGCTTCAAACATTTCTGGTATATGAAAAACATGTTTTTCAATGGCAAAAATCAATGAATATTGTAAATGCACAAACAGTAATATCTCCACATTGCAAGGTGCAATTCTGAAATTTTTTGCTTTTTCCTGCTAATCCTAGCATGATAAAGAAGATTCAAAGAGAGTGAGATGCCAGCTCCTTTCATTCAGTCAGTAGCTTCAAACATTTCTGGTATATGAAAAACATGTTTTTCAATGGCAAAAATCAATGAATATTGTAAATGCACAAACAGTAATATCTCCACATTGCAAGGTGCAATTCTGAAATTTTTTGCTTTTTCCTGTTAATCCTAGCATGATAAAGAAGATTCAAAGAGAGTGAGATGCCAGCTCCTTTCATTCAGTCAGTAGCTTCAAACATTTCTGGTATATGAAAAACGTTTTTCAATGGCAAAAATCAATGAATATTGTAAATGCACAAACAGTAATATCTCCACATTGCAAGGTGCAATTCTGAAATTTTTTGCTTTTTCCTGCTAATCCTAGCATGATAAAGAAGATTCAAAGAGAGTGAGATGCCAGCTCCTTTCATTCAGTCAGTAGCTTCAAACATTTCTGGTATATGAAAAACGTTTTTCAATGGCAAAAATCAATGAATATTGTAAATGCACAAACAGTAATATCTCCACATTGCAAGGTGCAATTCTGAAATTTTTTGCTTTTTCCTGTTAATCCTAGCATGATAAAGAAGATTCAAAGAGAGTGAGATGCCAGCTCCTTTCATTCAGTCAGTAGCTTCAAACATTTCTGGTATATGAAAAACATGTTTTTCAATGGCAAAAATCAATGAATATTGTAAATGCACAAACAGTAATATCTCCGCATTGCAAGGTGCAATTCTGAAATTTTTTGCTTTTTCCTGCTAATCCTAGCATGATAAAGAAGATTCAAAGAGAGTGAGATGCCAGCTCCTTTCATTCAGTCAGTAGCTTCAAACATTTCTGGTATATGAAAAACATGTTTTTCAATGGCAAAAATCAATGAATATTGTAAATGCACAAACAGTAATATCTCCACATTGCACGGTGCAATTCTGAAATTTTTAGCTTTTTCCTGTTAATCCTAGCATGATAAAGAAGATTCAAAGAGAGTGAGATGCCAGCTCCTTTCATTCAGTCAGTAGCTTCAAACATTTCTGGTATATGAAAAACATGTTTTTCAATGGCAAAAATCAATGAATATTGTAAATGCACAAACAGTAATATCTCCACATTGCAAGGTGCAATTCTGAAATTTTTTGCTTTTTCCTGCTAATCCTAGCATGATAAAGAAGATTCAAAGAGAGTGAGATGCCAGCTCCTTTCATTCAGTCAGTAGCTTCAAACATTTCTGGTATATGAAAAACATGTTTTTCAATGGCAAAAATCAATGAATATTGTAAATGCACAAACAGTAATATCTCCACATTGCACGGTGCAATTCTGAAATTTTTTGCTTTTTCCTGTTAATCCTAGCATGATAAAGAAGATTCAAAGAGAGTGAGATGCCAGCTCCTTTCATTCAGTCAGTAGCTTCAAACATTTCTGGTATATGAAAAACATGTTTTTCAATGGCAAAAATCAATGAATATTGTAAATGCACAAACAGTAATATCTCCACATTGCACGGTGCAATTCTGAAATTTTTAGCTTTTTCCTGTTAATCCTAGCATGATAAAGAAGATTCAAAGAGAGTGAGATGCCAGCTCCTTTCATTCAGTCAGTAGCTTCAAACATTTCTGGTATATGAAAAACATGTTTTTCAATGGCAAAAATCAATGAATATTGTAAATGCACAAACAGTAATATCTCCACATTGCAAGGTGCAATTCTGAAATTTTTTGCTTTTTCCTGCTAATCCTAGCATGATAAAGAAGATTCAAAGAGAGTGAGATGCCAGCTCCTTTCATTCAGTCAGTAGCTTCAAACATTTCTGGTATATGAAAAACGTTTTTCAATGGCAAAAATCAATGAATATTGTAAATGCACAAACAGTAATATCTCCACATTGCACGGTGCAATTCTGAAATTTTTAGCTTTTTCCTGTTAATCCTAGCATGATAAAGAAGATTCAAAGAGAGTGAGATGCCAGCTCCTTTCATTCAGTCAGTAGCTTCAAACATTTCTGGTATATGAAAAACATGTTTTTCAATGGCAAAAATCAATGAATATTGTAAATGCACAAACAGTAATATCTCCACATTGCAAGGTGCAATTCTGAAATTTTTTGCTTTTTCCTGTTAATCCTAGCATGATAAAGAAGATTCAAAGAGAGTGAGATGCCAGCTCCTTTCATTCAGTCAGTAGCTTCAAACATTTCTGGTATATGAAAAACGTTTTTCAATGGCAAAAATCAATGAATATTGTAAATGCACAAACAGTAATATCTCCGCATTGCAAGGTGCAATTCTGAAATTTTTTGCTTTTTCCTGCTAATCCTAGCATGATAAAGAAGATTCAAAGAGAGTGAGATGCCAGCTCCTTTCATTCAGTCAGTAGCTTCAAACATTTCTGGTATATGAAAAACATGTTTTTCAATGGCAAAAATCAATGAATATTGTAAATGCACAAACAGTAATATCTCCACATTGCAAGGTGCAATTCTGAAATTTTTTGCTTTTTCCTGTTAATCCTAGCATGATAAAGAAGATTCAAAGAGAGTGAGATGCCAGCTCCTTTCATTCAGTCAGTAGCTTCAAACATTTCTGGTATATGAAAAACATGTTTTTCAATGGCAAAAATCAATGAATATTGTAAATGCACAAACAGTAATATCTCCACATTGCAAGGTGCAATTCTGAAATTTTTTGCTTTTTCCTGCTAATCCTAGCATGATAAAGAAGATTCAAAGAGAGTGAGATGCCAGCTCCTTTCATTCAGTCAGTAGCTTCAAACATTTCTGGTATATGAAAAACGTTTTTCAATGGCAAAAATCAATGAATATTGTAAATGCACAAACAGTAATATCTCCACATTGCACGGTGCAATTCTGAAATTTTTAGCTTTTTCCTGTTAATCCTAGCATGATAAAGAAGATTCAAAGAGAGTGAGATGCCAGCTCCTTTCATTCAGTCAGTAGCTTCAAACATTTCTGGTATATGAAAAACATGTTTTTCAATGGCAAAAATCAATGAATATTGTAAATGCACAAACAGTAATATCTCCACATTGCAAGGTGCAATTCTGAAATTTTTTGCTTTTTCCTGCTAATCCTAGCATGATAAAGAAGATTCAAAGAGAGTGAGATGCCAGCTCCTTTCATTCAGTCAGTAGCTTCAAACATTTCTGGTATATGAAAAACATGTTTTTCAATGGCAAAAATCAATGAATATTGTAAATGCACAAACAGTAATATCTCCACATTGCACGGTGCAATTCTGAAATTTTTAGCTTTTTCCTGTTAATCCTAGCATGATAAAGAAGATTCAAAGAGAGTGAGATGCCAGCTCCTTTCATTCAGTCAGTAGCTTCAAACATTTCTGGTATATGAAAAACGTTTTTCAATGGCAAAAATCAATGAATATTGTAAATGCACAAACAGTAATATCTCCACATTGCACGGTGCAATTCTGAAATTTTTAGCTTTTTCCTGTTAATCCTAGCATGATAAAGAAGATTCAAAGAGAGTGAGATGCCAGCTCCTTTCATTCAGTCAGTAGCTTCAAACATTTCTGGTATATGAAAAACATGTTTTTCAATGGCAAAAATCAATGAATATTGTAAATGCACAAACAGTAATATCTCCACATTGCAAGGTGCAATTCTGAAATTTTTTGCTTTTTCCTGCTAATCCTAGCATGATAAAGAAGATTCAGAGAGTGAGATGCCAGCTCCTTTCATTCAGTCAGTAGCTTCAAACATTTCTGGTATATGAAAAACATGTTTTTCAATGGCAAAAATCAATGAATATTGTAAATGCACAAACAGTAATATCTCCACATTGCACGGTGCAATTCTGAAATTTTTAGCTTTTTCCTGTTAATCCTAGCATGATAAAGAAGATTCAAAGAGAGTGAGATGCCAGCTCCTTTCATTCAGTCAGTAGCTTCAAACATTTCTGGTATATGAAAAACGTTTTTCAATGGCAAAAATCAATGAATATTGTAAATGCACAAACAGTAATATCTCCACATTGCAAGGTGCAATTCTGAAATTTTTTGCTTTTTCCTGTTAATCCTAGCATGATAAAGAAGATTCAAAGAGAGTGAGATGCCAGCTCCTTTCATTCAGTCAGTAGCTTCAAACATTTCTGGTATATGAAAAACATGTTTTTCAATGGCAAAAATCAATGAATATTGTAAATGCACAAACAGTAATATCTCCACATTGCACGGTGCAATTCTGAAATTTTTAGCTTTTTCCTGTTAATCCTAGCATGATAAAGAAGATTCAAAGAGAGTGAGATGCCAGCTCCTTTCATTCAGTCAGTAGCTTCAAACATTTCTGGTATATGAAAAACATGTTTTTCAATGGCAAAAATCAATGAATATTGTAAATGCACAAACAGTAATATCTCCACATTGCAAGGTGCAATTCTGAAATTTTTTGCTTTTTCCTGCTAATCCTAGCATGATAAAGAAGATTCAAAGAGAGTGAGATGCCAGCTCCTTTCATTCAGTCAGTAGCTTCAAACATTTCTGGTATATGAAAAACATGTTTTTCAATGGCAAAAATCAATGAATATTGTAAATGCACAAACAGTAATATCTCCGCATTGCAAGGTGCAATTCTGAAATTTTTTGCTTTTTCCTGCTCCTCTTAGCATGATAAAGAAGATTCAAAGAGAGTGAGATGCCAGCTCCTTTCATTCAGTCAGTAGCTTCAATCATTTCTGGTTTTTCAATGGCAAAAATCAATGAATATTGTAAATGCACAAACTGTAATTTCTCCGCATTGCAAGGTGCAATTCTGAAATTTTTTGCTTTTTCCTGCTCCTCTTAGCATGATAAAGAAGATTCAAAGAGAGTGAGATGCCAGCTCCTTTCATTCAGTCAGTAGCTTCAATCATTTCTGGACGTTTTTCAGTGGCAAAAATCAATGAATATTGTAAATGCACAAACAGTAATTTCTCCGCATTGCAAGGTGCAATTCTGAAATTTTTTGCTTTTTCCTGCTCCTCTTAGCATCATAAGGAAGATTCAAAGAGAGTGAGATGCCAGCTCCTTTCATTCAGTCAGTACCTTCAATCATTTCTGGACGTTTTTCAATGGCAAAAATCAATGAATATTGTAAATGCACAAACAGTAATTTCTCCGCATTGCAAGGTGCAATTCTGAAATTTTTTGCTTTTTCCCGCTCCTCTTAGCATGATAAAGAAGATTCAAAGAGAGTGAGGTGCCAGCTCCTTTCATTCAGTCAGTAGCTTCAAACATTTCTGGTATATGAATAACATGTTTTTCAATGGCAAAAATCAATGAATATTGTAAATGCACAAACAGTAATTTCTCCGCATTGCAAGGTGCAATTCTGAAATTTTTTGATTTTTCCTGCTCTTCTTAGCATGATAAAGAAGATTCAAAGAGAGTGAGATGCCAGCTCCTTTCATTCAGTCAGTAGCTTCAATCATTTCTGGACGTTTTTCAATGGCAAAAATCAATGAATATTGTAAATGCACAAACAGTAATTTCTCCGCATTGCAAGGTGCAATTCTGAAATTTTTTGCTTTTTCCTGCTCCTCTTAGCATGATAAAGAAGATTCCAAGAGAGTGAGATGCCAGCTCCTTTCATTCAGTCAGTAGCTTCAATCATTTCTGGACGTTTTTCAATGGCAAAAATCAATGAATATTGTAAATGCACAAACAGTAATTTCTCCGCATTGCAAGGTGCAATTCTGAAATTTTTTGCTTTTTCCTGCTCCTCTTAGCATGATAAAGAAGATTCAAAGAGAGTGAGATGCCAGCTCCTTTCATTCAGTCAGTAGCTTCAAACATTTCTGGTATATGAATAACATGTTTTTCAATGGCAAAAATCAATGAATATTGTAAATGCACAAACAGTAATTTCTCCGCATTGCAAGGTGCAAGTCTGAAATTTTTTGCTTTTTCCTGCTCCTCTTAGCATGATAAAGAAGATTCAAAGAGAGTGAGATGCCAGTTACTTTCATTCAGTTAGTAGCTTCAATCATTTCTGGACGTTTTTCAATGGTAAAAATCAATGAATATTGTAAATGCACAAACAGTAATTTCTCCACATTGCAAGGTGCAATTCTGAAATTTTTTGCTTTTTCCTGCTCCTCTTAGCATGATAAAGAAGATTCAAAGAGAGTGAGATGCCAGCTCCTTTCATTCAGTCAGTAGCTTCAAACATTTCTGGTATATGAATAACATGATGTTTTTCAATGGCAAAAATCAATGAATATTGTAAATGCACAAACAGTAATTTCTCCGCATTGCAAGGTGCAATTCTGAAATTTTTTGCTTTTTCCTGCTCCTCTTAGCATGATAAAGAAGATTCAAAGAGAGTGAGATGCCAGCTCCTTTCATTCAGTCAGTAGCTTCAAACATTTCTGGTATATGAATAACATGATGTTTTTCAATGGCAAAAATCAATGAATATTGTAAATGCACAAACAGTAATTTCTCCGCATTGCAAGGTGCAATTCTGAAATTTTTTGCTTTTTCCTGCTCCTCTTAGCATGATAAAGAAGATTCAAAGAGAGTGAGATGCCAGCTCCTTTCATTCAGTCAGTAGCTTCAATCATTTCTGGATGTTTTTCAATGGCAAAAATCAATGAATATTGTAAATGCACAAACAGTAATTTCTCCGCATTGCAAGTTGCAATTCTGAAATTTTTTGCTTTTTCCTGCTCCTCTTAGCATGATAAAGAAGATTCAAAGAGAGTGAGATGTCAGCTCCTTTCATTCAGTCAGTAGCTTCAAACATTTCTGGTATATGAATAACATGATGTTTTTCAATGGCAAAAATCAATGAATATTGTAAATGCACAAACAGTAATTTCTCCGCATTGCAAGGTGCAATTCTGAAATTTTTTGCTTTTTCCTGCTCCTCTTAGCATGATAAAGAAGATTCAAAGAGAGTGAGATGCCAGCTCCTTTCATTCAGTCAGTAGCTTCAATCATTTCTGGATGTTTTTCAATGGCAAAAATCAATGAATATTGTAAATGCACAAACAGTAATTTCTCCGCATTGCAAGGTGCAATTCTGAAATTTTTTGCTTTTTCCTGCTCCTCTTAGCATGATAAAGAAGATTCAAAGAGAGTGAGATGCCAGCTCCATTCATTCAGTCAGTAGCTTCAAACATTTCTGGTATATGAATAACATGATGTTTTTCAATGGCAAAAATCAATGAATATTGTAAATGCACAAACAGTAATTTCTCCGCATTGCAAGGTGCAATTCTGAAATTTTTTGATTTTTCCTGCTCCTCTTAGCATGATAAAGAAGATTCAAAGAGAGTGAGATGCCAGCTCCTTTCATTCAGTCAGTAGCTTCAATCATTTCTGGACGTTTTTCAATGGCAAAAATCAATGAATATTGTAAAAGCACAAACAGTAATTTCTCCGCATTGCAAGGTGCAATTCTGAAATTTTTTGCTTTTTCCTGCTCCTCAGCATGATAAAGAAGATTCAAAGAGAGTGAGATGCCAGCTCCTTTCATTCAGTCAGTAGCTTCAAACATTTCTGGTATATGAATAACATGATGTTTTTCAATGGCAAAAATCAATGAATATTGTAAATGCACAAACAGTAATTTCTCCGCATTGCAAGGTGCAATTCTGAAATTTTTTGCTTTTTCCTGCTCCTCTTAGCATGATAAAGAAGATTCAAAGAGAGTGAGATGCCAGCTCCTTTCATTCAGTCAGTAGCTTCAAACATTTCTGGTATATGAATAACATGATGTTTTTCAATGGCAAAAATCAATGAATATTGTAAATGCACAAACAGTAATATCTCCACATTGCAAGGTGCAATTCTGAAATTTTTTGCTTTTTCCTGCTAATCCTAGCATGATAAAGAAGATTCAAAGAGAGTGAGATGCCAGCTCCTTTCATTCAGTCAGTAGCTTCAAACATTTCTGGTATATGAAAAACATGTTTTTCAATGGCAAAAATCA
The DNA here is from genome assembly GCF_046119375.1 of Phyllobates terribilis. Classification (NCBI taxonomy): domain Eukaryota; kingdom Metazoa; phylum Chordata; class Amphibia; order Anura; family Dendrobatidae; genus Phyllobates; species Phyllobates terribilis. The sequence continues at coordinate 197,228 of NW_027364188.1, forward strand.
ATGAATATTGTAAATGCACAAACAGTAATATCTCCACATTGCACGGTGCAATTCTGAAATTTTTAGCTTTTTCCTGTTAATCCTAGCATGATAAAGAAGATTCAAAGAGAGTGAGATGCCAGCTCCTTTCATTCAGTCAGTAGCTTCAAACATTTCTGGTATATGAAAAACGTTTTTCAATGGCAAAAATCAATGAATATTGTAAATGCACAAACAGTAATATCTCCACATTGCACGGTGCAATTCTGAAATTTTTAGCTTTTTCCTGTTAATCCTAGCATGATAAAGAAGATTCAAAGAGAGTGAGATGCCAGCTCCTTTCATTCAGTCAGTAGCTTCAAACATTTCTGGTATATGAAAAACATGTTTTTCAATGGCAAAAATCAATGAATATTGTAAATGCACAAACAGTAATATCTCCACATTGCAAGGTGCAATTCTGAAATTTTTTGCTTTTTCCTGCTAATCCTAGCATGATAAAGAAGATTCAAAGAGAGTGAGATGCCAGCTCCTTTCATTCAGTCAGTAGCTTCAAACATTTCTGGTATATGAAAAACATGTTTTTCAATGGCAAAAATCAATGAATATTGTAAATGCACAAACAGTAATATCTCCACATTGCACGGTGCAATTCTGAAATTTTTAGCTTTTTCCTGTTAATCCTAGCATGATAAAGAAGATTCAAAGAGAGTGAGATGCCAGCTCCTTTCATTCAGTCAGTAGCTTCAAACATTTCTGGTATATGAAAAACGTTTTTCAATGGCAAAAATCAATGAATATTGTAAATGCACAAACAGTAATATCTCCACATTGCAAGGTGCAATTCTGAAATTTTTTGCTTTTTCCTGTTAATCCTAGCATGATAAAGAAGATTCAAAGAGAGTGAGATGCCAGCTCCTTTCATTCAGTCAGTAGCTTCAAACATTTCTGGTATATGAAAAACATGTTTTTCAATGGCAAAAATCAATGAATATTGTAAATGCACAAACAGTAATATCTCCACATTGCACGGTGCAATTCTGAAATTTTTAGCTTTTTCCTGTTAATCCTAGCATGATAAAGAAGATTCAAAGAGAGTGAGATGCCAGCTCCTTTCATTCAGTCAGTAGCTTCAAACATTTCTGGTATATGAAAAACATGTTTTTCAATGGCAAAAATCAATGAATATTGTAAATGCACAAACAGTAATATCTCCACATTGCAAGGTGCAATTCTGAAATTTTTTGCTTTTTCCTGCTAATCCTAGCATGATAAAGAAGATTCAAAGAGAGTGAGATGCCAGCTCCTTTCATTCAGTCAGTAGCTTCAAACATTTCTGGTATATGAAAAACATGTTTTTCAATGGCAAAAATCAATGAATATTGTAAATGCACAAACAGTAATATCTCCACATTGCACAGTGCAATTCTGAAATTTTTAGCTTTTTCCTGTTAATCCTAGCATGATAAAGAAGATTCAAAGAGAGTGAGATGCCAGCTCCTTTCATTCAGTCAGTAGCTTCAAACATTTCTGGTATATGAAAAACATGTTTTTCAATGGCAAAAATCAATGAATATTGTAAATGCACAAACAGTAATATCTCCACATTGCAAGGTGCAATTCTGAAATTTTTTGCTTTTTCCTGCTCCTCTTAGCATGATAAAGATTCAAAGAGAGTGAGATGCCAGCTCCTTTCATTCAGTCAGTAGCTTCAATCATTTCTGGATGTTTTTCAATGGCAAAAATCAATGAATATTGTAAATGCACAAACTGTAATTTCTCCGCATTGCAAGGTGCAATTCTGAAATTTTTTGCTTTTTCCTGCTCCTCTTAGCATCATAAGGAAGATTCAAAGAGAGTGAGATGCCAGCTCCTTTCATTCAGTCAGTACCTTCAATCATTTCTGGACGTTTTTCAATGGCAAAAATCAATGAATATTGTAAATGCACAAACAGTAATTTCTCCGCATTGCAAGGTGCAATTCTGAAATTTTTTGCTTTTTCCCGCTCCTCTTAGCATGATAAAGAAGATTCAAAGAGAGTGAGGTGCCAGCTCCTTTCATTCAGTCAGTAGCTTCAAACATTTCTGGTATATGAATAACATGTTTTTCAATGGCAAAAATCAATGAATATTGTAAATGCACAAACAGTAATTTCTCCGCATTGCAAGGTGCAATTCTGAAATTTTTTGATCTTTCCTGCTCCTCTTAGCATGATAAAGAAGATTCAAAGAGAGTGAGATGCCAGCTCCTTTCATTCAGTCAGTAGCTTCAATCATTTCTGGACGTTTTTCAATGGCAAAAATCAATGAATATTGTAAATGCACAAACAGTAATTTCTCCGCATTGCAAGGTGCAATTCTGAAATTTTTTGCTTTTTCCTGCTCCTCTTAGCATGATAAAGAAGATTCCAAGAGAGTGAGATGCCAGCTCCTTTCATTCAGTCAGTAGCTTCAATCATTTCTGGACGTTTTTCAATGGCAAAAATCAATGAATATTGTAAATGCACAAACAGTAATTTCTCCGCATTGCAAGGTGCAATTCTGAAATTTTTTGCTTTTTCCTGCTCCTCTTAGCATGATAAAGAAGATTCAAAGAGAGTGAGATGCCAGCTCCTTTCATTCAGTCAGTAGCTTCAAACATTTCTGGTATATGAATAACATGTTTTTCAATGGCAAAAATCAATGAATATTGTAAATGCACAAACAGTAATTTCTCCGCATTGCAAGGTGCAAGTCTGAAATTTTTTGCTTTTTCCTGCTCCTCTTAGCATGATAAAGAAGATTCAAAGAGAGTGAGATGCCAGTTACTTTCATTCAGTCAGTAGCTTCAATCATTTCTGGACGTTTTTCAATGGTAAAAATCAATGAATATTGTAAATGCACAAACAGTAATTTCTCCACATTGCAAGGTGCAATTCTGAAATTTTTTGCTTTTTCCTGCTCCTCTTAGCATGATAAAGAAGATTCAAAGAGAGTGAGATGCCAGCTCCTTTCATTCAGTCAGTAGCTTCAAACATTTCTGGTATATGAATAACATGATGTTTTTCAATGGCAAAAATCAATGAATATTGTAAATGCACAAACAGTAATTTCTCCGCATTGCAAGGTGCAATTCTGAAATTTTTTGCTTTTTCCTGCTCCTCTTAGCATGATAAAGAAAATTCAAAGAGAGTGAGATGCCAGCTCCTTTCATTCAGTCAGTAGCTTCAAACATTTCTGGTATATGAATAACATGATGTTTTTCAATGGCAAAAATCAATGAATATTGTAAATGCACAAACAGTAATTTCTCCGCATTGCAAGGTGCAATTCTGAAATTTTTTGCTTTTTCCTGCTCCTCTTAGCATGATAAAGAAGATTCAAAGAGAGTGAGATGCCAGCTCCTTTCATTCAGTCAGTAGCTTCAATCATTTCTGGATGTTTTTCAATGGCAAAAATCAATGAATATTGTAAATGCACAAACAGTAATTTCTCCGCATTGCAAGTTGCAATTCTGAAATTTTTTGCTTTTTCCTGCTCCTCTTAGCATGATAAAGAAGATTCAAAGAGAGTGAGATGTCAGCTCCTTTCATTCAGTCAGTAGCTTCAAACATTTCTGGTATATGAATAACATGATGTTTTTCAATGGCAAAAATCAATGAATATTGTAAATGCACAAACAGTAATTTCTCCGCATTGCAAGGTGCAATTCTGAAATTTTTTGCTTTTTCCTGCTCCTCTTAGCATGATAAAGAAGATTCAAAGAGAGTGAGATGCCAGCTCCTTTCATTCAGTCAGTAGCTTCAATCATTTCTGGATGTTTTTCAATGGCAAAAATCAATGAATATTGTAAATGCACAAACAGTAATTTCTCCGCATTGCAAGGTGCAATTCTGAAATTTTTTGCTTTTTCCTGCTCCTCTTAGCATGATAAAGAAGATTCAAAGAGAGTGAGATGCCAGCTCCTTTCATTCAGTCAGTAGCTTCAAACATTTCTGGTATATGAATAACATGATGTTTTTCAATGGCAAAAATCAATGAATATTGTAAATGCACAAACAGTAATTTCTCCGCATTGCAAGGTGCAATTCTGAAATTTTTTGATTTTTCCTGCTCCTCTTAGCATGATAAAGAAGATTCAAAGAGAGTGAGATGCCAGCTCCTTTCATTCAGTCAGTAGCTTCAATCATTTCTGGACGTTTTTCAATGGCAAAAATCAATGAATATTGTAAAAGCACAAACAGTAATTTCTCCGCATTGCAAGGTGCAATTCTGAAATTTTTTGCTTTTTCCTGCTCCTCTTAGCATGATAAAGAAGATTCAAAGAGAGTGAGATGCCAGCTCCTTTCATTCAGTCAGTAGCTTCAAACATTTCTGGTATATGAATAACATGATGTTTTTCAATGGCAAAAATCAATGAATATTGTAAATGCACAAACAGTAATTTCTCCGCATTGCAAGGTGCAATTCTGAAATTTTTTGCTTTTTCCTGCTCCTCTTAGCATGATAAAGAAGATTCAAAGAGAGTGAGATGCCAGCTCCTTTCATTCAGTCAGTAGCTTCAAACATTTCTGGTATATGAATAACATGATGTTTTTCAATGGCAAAAATCAATGAATATTGTAAATGCACAAACAGTAATTTCTCCGCATTGCAAGGTGCAAGTCTGAAATTTTTTGCTTTTTCCTGCTCCTCTTAGCATGATAAAGAAGATTCAAAGAGAGTGAGATGCCAGCTACTTTCATTCAGTCAGTAGCTTCCATCATTTCTGGACGTTTTTCAATGGTAAAAATCAATGAATATTGTAAATGCACAAACAGTAATTTCTCCACATTGCAAGGTGCAATTCTGAAATTTTTTGCTTTTTCCTGCTCCTCTTAGCATGATAAAGAAGATTCAAAGAGAGTGAGATGCCAGCTCCTTTCATTCAGTCAGTAGCTTCAAACATTTCTGGTATATGAATAACATGATGTTTTTCAATGGCAAAAATCAATGAATATTGTAAATGCACAAACAGTAATTTCTCCGCATTGCAAGGTGCAATTCTGAAATTTTTTGCTTTTTCCTGCTCCTCTTAGCATGATAAAGAAGATTCAAAGAGAGTGAGATGCCAGCTCCTTTCATTCAGTCAGTAGCTTCAATCATTTCTGGATGTTTTTATATGGCAAAAATCAATGAATATTGTAAATGCACAAACTGTAATTTCTCCGCATTGCAAGGTGCAATTCTGAAATTTTTTGCTTTTTCCTGCTCCTCTTAGCATGATAAAGAAGATTCAAAGAGAGTGAGATGCCAGCTCCTTTCATTCAGTCAGTAGCTTCAATCATTTCTGGACGTTTTTCAGTGGCAAAAATCAATGAATATTGTAAATGCACAAACAGTAATTTCTCCGCATTGCAAGGTGCAATTCTGAAATTTTTTGCTTTTTCCTGCTCCTCTTAGCATCATAAAGAAGATTCAAAGAGAGTGAGATGCCAGCTCCTTTCATTCAGTCAGTACCTTCAATCATTTCTGGACGTTTTTCAATGGCAAAAATCAATGAATATTGTAAATGCACAAACAGTAATTTCTCCGCATTGCAAGGTGCAATTCTGAAATTTTTTGCTTTTTCCCGCTCCTCTTAGCATGATAAAGAAGATTCAAAGAGAGTGAGGTGCCAGCTCCTTTCATTCAGTCAGTAGCTTCAAACATTTCTGGTATATGAATAACATGTTTTTCAATGGCAAAAATCAATGAATATTGTAAATGCACAAACAGTAATTTCTCCGCATTGCAAGGTGCAATTCTGAAATTTTTTGATTTTTCCTGCTCCTCTTAGCATGATAAAGATTCAAAGAGAGTGAGATGCCAGCTCCTTTCATTCAGTCAGTAGCTTCAATCATTTCTGGACGTTTTTCAATGGCAAAAATCAATGAATATTGTAAATGCACAAACAGTAATTTCTCCGCATTGCAAGGTGCAATTCTGAAATTTTTTGCTTTTTCCTGCTCCTCTTAGCATGATAAAGAAGATTCCAAGAGAGTGAGATGCCAGCTCCTTTCATTCAGTCAGTAGCTTCAATCATTTCTGGACGTTTTTCAATGGCAAAAATCAATGAATATTGTAAATGCACAAACAGTAATTTCTCCGCATTGCAAGGTGCAATTCTGAAATTTTTTGCTTTTTCCTGCTCCTCTTAGCATGATAAAGAAGATTCAAAGAGAGTGAGATGCCAGCTCCTTTCATTCAGTCAGTAGCTTCAAACATTTCTGGTATATGAATAACATGTTTTTCAATGGCAAAAATCAATGAATATTGTAAATGCACAAACAGTAATTTCTCCGCATTGCAAGGTGCAAGTCTGAAATTTTTTGCTTTTTCCTGCTCCTCTTAGCATGATAAAGAAGATTCAAAGAGAGTGAGATGCCAGTTACTTTCATTCAGTCAGTAGCTTCAATCATTTCTGGACGTTTTTCAATGGTAAAAATCAATGAATATTGTAAATGCACAAACAGTAATTTCTCCACATTGCAAGGTGCAATTCTGAAATTTTTTGCTTTTTCCTGCTCCTCTTAGCATGATAAAGAAGATTCAAAGAGAGTGAGATGCCAGCTCCTTTCATTCAGTCAGTAGCTTCAAACATTTCTGGTATATGAATAACATGATGTTTTTCAATGGCAAAAATCAATGAATATTGTAAATGCACAAACAGTAATTTCTCCGCATTGCAAGGTGCAATTCTGAAATTTTTTGCTTTTTCCTGCTCCTCTTAGCATGATAAAGAAGATTCAAAGAGAGTGAGATGCCAGCTCCTTTCATTCAGTCAGTAGCTTCAAACATTTCTGGTATATGAATAACATGATGTTTTTCAATGGCAAAAATCAATGAATATTGTAAATGCACAAACAGTAATTTCTCCGCATTGCAAGGTGCAATTCTGAAATTTTTTGCTTTTTCCTGCTCCTCTTAGCATGATAAAGAAGATTCAAAGAGAGTGAGATGCCAGCTCCTTTCATTCAGTCAGTAGCTTCAATCATTTCTGGATGTTTTTCAATGGCAAAAATCAATGAATATTGTAAATGCACAAACAGTAATTTCTCCGCATTGCAAGTTGCAATTCTGAAATTTTTTGCTTTTTCCTGCTCCTCTTAGCATGATAAAGAAGATTCAAAGAGAGTGAGATGTCAGCTCCTTTCATTCAGTCAGTAGCTTCAAACATTTCTGGTATATGAATAACATGATGTTTTTCAATGGCAAAAATCAATGAATATTGTAAATGCACAAACAGTAATTTCTCCGCATTGCAAGGTGCAATTCTGAAATTTTTTGCTTTTTCCTGCTCCTCTTAGCATGATAAAGAAGATTCAAAGAGAGTGAGATGCCAGCTCCTTTCATTCAGTCAGTAGCTTCAATCATTTCTGGATGTTTTTCAATGGCAAAAATCAATGAATATTGTAAATGCACAAACAGTAATTTCTCCGCATTGCAAGGTGCAATTCTGAAATTTTTTGCTTTTTCCTGCTCCTCTTAGCATGATAAAGAAGATTCAAAGAGAGTGAGATGCCAGCTCCTTTCATTCAGTCAGTAGCTTCAAACACTTCTGGTATATGAATAACATGATGTTTTTCAATGGCAAAAATCAATGAATATTGTAAATGCACAAACAGTAATTTCTCCGCATTGCAAGGTGCAATTCTGAAATTTTTTGCTTTTTCCTGCTCCTCTTAGCATGATAAAGAAGATTCAAAGAGAGTGAGATGCCAGCTCCTTTCATTCAGTCAGTAGCTTCAATCATTTCTGGATGTTTTTCAATGGCAAAAATCAATGAATATTGTAAATGCACAAACTGTAATTTCTCCGCATTGCAAGGTGCAATTCTGAAATTTTTTGCTTTTTCCTGCTCCTCTTAGCATGATAAAGAAGATTCAAAGAGAGTGAGATGCCAGCTCCTTTCATTCAGTCAGTAGCTTCAATCATTTCTGGACGTTTTTCAATGGCAAAAACCAATGAATATTGTAAATGCACAAACAGTAATTTCTCCGCATTGCAAGGTGCAATTCTGAAATTTTTTGCTTTTTCCTGCTCCTCTTAGCATGATAAAGAAGATTCAAAGAGAGTGAGATGCCAGCTCCTTTCATTCAGTCAGTACCTTCAATCATTTCTGGACGTTTTTCAATGGCAAAAATCAATGAATATTGTAAATGCACAAACAGTAATTTCTCCGCATTGCAAGGTGCAATTCTGAAATTTTTTGCTTTTTCCTGCTCCTCTTAGCATGGTAAAGAAGATTCAAAGAGAGTGAGATGTCAGCTCCTTTCATTCAGTCAGTAGCTTCAAACATTTCTGGTATATGAATAACATGATGTTTTTCAATGGCAAAAATCAATGAATATTGTAAATGCACAAACAGTAATTTCTCCGCATTGCAAGGTGCAATTCTGAAATTTTTTGCTTTTTCCCGCTCCTCTTAGCATGATAAAGAAGATTCAAAGAGAGTGAGGTGCCAGCTCCTTTCATTCAGTCAGTAGCTTCAAACATTTCTGGTATATGAATAACATGTTTTTCAATGGCAAAAATCAATGAATATTGTAAATGCACAAACAGTAATTTCTCCGCATTGCAAGGTGCAATTCTGAAATTTTTTGCTTTTTCCTGCTCCTCTTAGCATGATAAAGAAGATTCAAAGAGAGTGAGATGCCAGCTCCTTTCATTCAGTCAGTAGCTTCAATCATTTCTGGACGTTTTTCAATGGCAAAAATCAATGAATATTGTAAAAGCACAAACAGTAATTTCTCCGCATTGCAAGGTGCAATTCTGAAATTTTTTGCTTTTTCCTGCTCCTCTTAGCATGATAAAGAAGATTCAAAGAGAGTGAGATGCCAGCTCTTTTCATTCAGTCAGTAGCTTCAAACATTTCTGGTATATGAATAACATGATGTTTTTCAATGGCAAAAATCAATGAATATTGTAAATGCACAAACAGTAATTTCTCCACATTGCAAGGTGCAATTCTGAAATTTTTTGCTTTTTCCTGCTCCTCTTAGCATGATAAAGAAGATTCAAAGAGAGTGAGATGCCAGCTCCTTTCATTCAGTCAGTAGCTTCAAACATTTCTGGTATATGAATAACATGATGTTTTTCAATGGCAAAAATCAATGAATATTGTAAATGCACAAACAGTAATTTCTCCGCATTGCAAGGTGCAATTCTGAAATTTTTTGCTTTTTCCTGCTCCTCTTAGCATGATAAAGAAGATTCAAAGAGAGTGAGATGCCAGCTCCTTTCATTCAGTCAGTAGCTTCAATCATTTCTGGATGTTTTTCAATGGCAAAAATCAATGAATATTGTAAATGCACAAACTGTAATTTCTCCGCATTGCAAGGTGCAATTCTGAAATTTTTTGCTTTTTCCTGCTCCTCTTAGCATGATAAAGAAGATTCAAAGAGAGTGAGATGCCAGCTCCTTTCATTCAGTCAGTAGCTTCAATCATTTCTGGACGTTTTTCAGTGGCAAAAATCAATGAATATTGTAAATGCACAAACAGTAATTTCTCCGCATTGCAAGGTGCAATTCTGAAATTTTTTGCTTTTTCCTGCTCCTCTTAGCATCATAAAGAAGATTCAAAGAGAGTGAGATGCCAGCTCCTTTCATTCAGTCAGTACCTTCAATCATTTCTGGACGTTTTTCAATGGCAAAAATCAATGAATATTGTAAATGCACAAACAGTAATTTCTCCGCATTGCAAGGTGCAATTCTGAAATTTTTTGCTTTTTCCCGCTCCTCTTAGCATGATAAAGAAGATTCAAAGAGAGTGAGGTGCCAGCTCCTTTCATTCAGTCAGTAGCTTCAAACATTTCTGGTATATGAATAACATGTTTTTCAATGGCAAAAATCAATGAATATTGTAAATGCACAAACAGTAATTTCTCCGCATTGCAAGGTGCAATTCTGAAATTTTTTGATTTTTCCTGCTCCTCTTAGCATGATAAAGATTCAAAGAGAGTGAGATGCCAGCTCCTTTCATTAAGTCAGTAGCTTCAATCATTTCTGGACGTTTTTCAATGGCAAAAATCAATGAATATTGTAAATGCACAAACAGTAATTTCTCCGCATTGCAAGGTGCAATTCTGAAATTTTTTGCTTTTTCCTGCTCCTCTTAGCATGATAAAGAAGATTCCAAGAGAGTGAGATGCCAGCTCCTTTCATTCAGTCAGTAGCTTCAATCATTTCTGGACGTTTTTCAATGGCAAAAATCAATGAATATTGTAAATGCACAAACAGTAATTTCTCCGCATTGCAAGGTGCAATTCTGAAATTTTTTGCTTTTTCCTGCTCCTCTTAGCATGATAAAGAAGATTCAAAGAGAGTGAGATGCCAGCTCCTTTCATTCAGTCAGTAGCTTCAAACATTTCTGGTATATGAATAACATGTTTTTCAATGGCAAAAATCAATGAATATTGTAAATGCACAAACAGTAATTTCTCCGCATTGCAAGGTGCAAGTCTGAAATTTTTTGCTTTTTCCTGCTCCTCTTAGCATGATAAAGAAGATTCAAAGAGAGTGAGATGCCAGTTACTTTCATTCAGTCAGTAGCTTCAATCATTTCTGGACGTTTTTCAATGGTAAAAATCAATGAATATTGTAAATGCACAAACAGTAATTTCTCCGCATTGCAAGGTGCAATTCTGAAATTTTTTGCTTTTTCCTGCTCCTCTTAGCATGATAAAGAAGATTGAAAGAGAGTGAGATGCCAGCTCCTTTCATTCAGTCAGTAGCTTCAATTATTTCTGGATGTTTTTCAATGGCAAAAATCAATGAATATTGTAAATGCACAAACAGTAATTTCTCCGCATTGCAAGTTGCAATTCTGAAATTTTTTGCTTTTTCCTGCTCCTCTTAGCATGATAAAGAAGATTCAAAGAGAGTGAGATGTCAGCTCCTTTCATTCAGTCAGTAGCTTCAAACATTTCTGGTATATGAATAACATGATGTTTTTCAATGGCAAAAATCAATGAATATTGTAAATGCACAAACAGTAATTTCTCCGCATTGCAAGGTGCAATTCTGAAATTTTTTGCTTTTTCCTGCTCCTCTTAGCATGATAAAGAAGATTCAAAGAGAGTGAGATGCCAGCTCCTTTCATTCAGTCAGTAGCTTCAATCATTTCTGGATGTTTTTCAATGGCAAAAATCAATGAATATTGTAAATGCACAAACAGTAATTTCTCCGCATTGCAAGGTGCAATTCTGAAATTTTTTGCTTTTTCCTGCTCCTCTTAGCATGATAAAGAAGATTCAAAGAGAGTGAGATGCCAGCTCCTTTCATTCAGTCAGTAGCTTCAAACATTTCTGGTATATGAATAACATGATGTTTTTCAATGGCAAAAATCAATGAATATTGTAAATGCACAAACAGTAATTTCTCCGCATTGCAAGGTGCAAGTCTGAAATTTTTTGCTTTTTTCCTGCTCCTCTTAGCATGATAAAGAAGATTCAAAGAGAGTGAGATGCCAGCTACTTTCATTCAGTCAGTAGCTTCAATCATTTCTGGACGTTTTTCAATGGTAAAAATCAATGAATATTGTAAATGCACAAACAGTAATTTCTCCACATTGCAAGGTGCAATTCTGAAATTTTTTGCTTTTTCCTGCTCCTCTTAGCATGATAAAGAAGATTCAAAGAGAGTGAGATGCCAGCTCCTTTCATTCAGTCAGTAGCTTCAAACACTTCTGGTATATGAATAACATGATGTTTTTCAATGGCAAAAATCAATGAATATTGTAAATGCACAAACAGTAATTTCTCCGCATTGCAAGGTGCAATTCTGAAATTTTTTGCTTTTTCCTGCTCCTCTTAGCATGATAAAGAAGATTCAAAGAGAGTGAGATGCCAGCTCCTTTCATTCAGTCAGTAGCTTCAATCATTTCTGGATGTTTTTCAATGGCAAAAATCAATGAATATTGTAAATGCACAAACTGTAATTTCTCCGCATTGCAAGGTGCAATTCTGAAATTTTTTGCTTTTTCCTGCTCCTCTTAGCATGATAAAGAAGATTCAAAGAGAGTGAGATGCCAGCTCCTTTCATTCAGTCAGTAGCTTCAATCATTTCTGGACGTTTTTCAATGGCAAAAACCAATGAATATTGTAAATGCACAAACAGTAATTTCTCCGCATTGCAAGGTGCAATTCTGAAATTTTTTGCTTTTTCCTGCTCCTCTTAGCATGATAAAGAAGATTCAAAGAGAGTGAGATGCCAGCTCCTTTCATTCAGTCAGTACCTTCAATCATTTCTGGACGTTTTTCAATGGCAAAAATCAATGAATATTGTAAATGCACAAACAGTAATTTCTCCGCATTGCAAGGTGCAATTCTGAATTTTTTTGCTTTTTCCCGCTCCTCTTAGCATGATAAAGAAGATTCAAAGAGAGTGAGGTGCCAGCTCCTTTCATTCAGTCAGTAGCTTCAAACATTTCTGGTATATGAATAACATGTTTTTCAATGGCAAAAATCAATGAATATTGTAAATGCACAAACAGTAATTTCTCCGCATTGCAAGGTGCAATTCTGAAATTTTTTGCTTTTTCCTGCTCCTCTTAGCATGATAAAGAAGATTCAAAGAGAGTGAGATGCCAGCTCCTTTCATTCAGTCAGTAGCTTCAATCATTTCTGGACGTTTTTCAATGGCAAAAATCAATGAATATTGTAAATGCACAAACAGTAATTTCTCCGCATTGCAAGGTGCAATTCTGAAATTTTTTGCTTTTTCCTGCTCCTCTTAGCATGGTAAAGAAGATTCAAAGAGAGTGAGATGTCAGCTCCTTTCATTCAGTCAGTAGCTTCAAACATTTCTGGTATATGAATAACATGATGTTTTTCAATGGCAAAAATCAATGAATATTGTAAATGCACAAACAGTAATTTCTCCGCATTGCAAGGTGCAATTCTGAAATTTTTTGCTTTTTCCTGCTCCTCTTAGCATGATAAAGAAGATTCAAAGAGAGTGAGATGCCAGCTCCTTTCATTCAGTCAGTAGCTTCAATCATTTCTGGATGTTTTTCAATGGCAAAAATCAATGAATATTGTAAATGCACAAACAGTAATTTCTCCGCATTGCAAGGTGCAATTCTGAAATTTTTTGCTTTTTCCTGCTCCTCTTAGCATGATAAAGAAGATTCAAAGAGAGTGAGATGCCAGCTCCTTTCGTTCAGTCAGTAGCTTCAATCATTTCTGGACGTTTTTCAATGGCAAAAATCATTGAATATTATAAATGCACAAACAGTAATTTCTCCGCATTGCAAGGTGCAATTCTGAAATTTTTTGCTTTTTCCCGCTCCTCTTAGCATGATAAAGAAGATTCAAAGAGAGTGAGGTGCCAGCTCCTTTCATTCAGTCAGTAGCTTCAAACATTTCTGGTATATGAATAACATGTTTTTCAATGGCAAAAATCAATGAATATTGTAAATGCACAAACAGTAATTTCTCCGCATTGCAAGGTGCAATTCTGAAATTTTTTGCTTTTTCCTGCTCCTCTTAGCATGATAAAGAAGATTCAAAGAGAGTGAGATGCCAGCTCCTTTCATTCAGTCAGTAGCTTCAATCATTTCTGGACGTTTTTCAATGGCAAAAATCAATGAATATTGTAAATGCACAAACAGTAATTTCTCCGCATTGCAAGGTGCAATTCTGAAATTTTTTGCTTTTTCCTGCTCCTCTTAGCATGATAAAGAAGATTCAAAGAGAGTGAGATGTCAGCTCCTTTCATTCAGTCAGTAGCTTCAAACATTTCTGGTATATGAATAACATGATGTTTTTCAATGGCAAAAATCAATGAATATTGTAAATGCACAAACAGTAATTTCTCCGCATTGCAAGGTGCAATTCTGAAATTTTTTGCTTTTTCCTGCTCCTCTTAGCATGATAAAGAAGATTCAAAGAGAGTGAGATGCCAGCTCCTTTCATTCAGTCAGTAGCTTCAATCATTTCTGGATGTTTTTCAATGGCAAAAATCAATGAATATTGTAAATGCACAAACAGTAATTTCTCCGCATTGCAAGGTGCAATTCTGAAATTTTTTGCTTTTTCCTGCTCCTCTTAGCATGATAAAGAAGATTCAAAGAGAGTGAGATGCCAGCTCCTTTCGTTCAGTCAGTAGCTTCAATCATTTCTGGACGTTTTTCAATGGCAAAAATCATTGAATATTATAAATGCACAAACAGTAATTTCTCCGCATTGCAAGGTGCAATTCTGAAATTTTTTACTTTTTCCTGCTCCTCTTAGCATGATAAAGAAGATTCAAAGAGAGTGAGATGCCAGCTCCTTTCATTCAGTCAGTAGCTTCAATCATTTCTGGTATATGAATAACATGATGTTTTTCAATGGCAAAAATCAATGAATATTGTAAATGCACAAACAGTAATTTCTCCGCATTGCAAGGTGCAATTCTGAAATTTTTTGCTTTTTCCTGCTCCTCTTAGCATGATAAAGAAGATTCAAAGAGAGTGAGATGCCAGCTCCTTTCATTCAGTCAGTAGCTTCAAACATTTCTGGTATATGAATAACATGATGTTTTTCAATGGCAAAAATCAATGAATATTGTAAATGCACAAACAGTAATTTCTCCGCATTGCAAGGTGCAAGTCTGAAATTTTTTGCTTTTTCCTGCTCCTCTTAGCATGATAAAGAAGATTCAAAGAGAGTGAGATGCCAGCTACTTTCATTCAGTCAGTAGCTTCAATCATTTCTGGACGTTTTTCAATGGTAAAAATCAATGAATATTGTAAATGCACAAACAGTAATTTCTCCGCATTGCAAGGTGCAATTCTGAAATTTTTTGCTTTTTCCTGCTCCTCTTAGCATGATAAAGAAGATTCAAAGAGAGTGAGATGCCAGCTCCTTTCATTCAGTCAGTAGCTTCAATCATTTCTGGATGTTTTTCAATGGCAAAAATCAATGAATATTGTAAATGCACAAACAGTAATTTCTCCGCATTGCAAGGTGCAATTCTGAAATTTTTTGCTTTTTCCTGCTCCTCTTAGCATGATAAAGAAGATTCAAAGAGAGTGAGATGCCAGCTCCTTTCATTCAGTCAGTAGCTTCAAACATTTCTGGTATATGAATAACATGATGTTTTTCAATGGCAAAAATCAATGAATATTGTAAATGCACAAACAGTAATTTCTCCGCATTGCAAGGTGCAAGTCTGAAATTTTTTGCTTTTTTCCTGCTCCTCTTAGCATGATAAAGAAGATTCAAAGAGAGTGAGATGCCAGCTACTTTCATTCAGTCAGTAGCTTCAATCATTTCTGGACGTTTTTCAATGGTAAAAATCAATGAATATTGTAAATGCACAAACAGTAATTTCTCCACATTGCAAGGTGCAATTCTGAAATTTTTTGCTTTTTCCTGCTCCTCTTAGCATGATAAAGAAGATTCAAAGAGAGTGAGATGCCAGCTCCTTTCATTCAGTCAGTAGCTTCAAACACTTCTGGTATATGAATAACATGATGTTTTTCAATGGCAAAAATCAATGAATATTGTAAATGCACAAACAGTAATTTCTCCGCATTGCAAGGTGCAATTCTGAAATTTTTTGCTTTTTCCTGCTCCTCTTAGCATGATAAAGAAGATTCAAAGAGAGTGAGATGCCAGCTCCTTTCATTCAGTCAGTAGCTTCAATCATTTCTGGATGTTTTTCAATGGCAAAAATCAATGAATATTGTAAATGCACAAACTGTAATTTCTCCGCATTGCAAGGTGCAATTCTGAAATTTTTTGCTTTTTCCTGCTCCTCTTAGCATGATAAAGAAGATTCAAAGAGAGTGAGATGCCAGCTCCTTTCATTCAGTCAGTAGCTTCAATCATTTCTGGACGTTTTTCAATGGCAAAAACCAATGAATATTGTAAATGCACAAACAGTAATTTCTCCGCATTGCAAGGTGCAATTCTGAAATTTTTTGCTTTTTCCTGCTCCTCTTAGCATGATAAAGAAGATTCAAAGAGAGTGAGATGCCAGCTCCTTTCATTCAGTCAGTACCTTCAATCATTTCTGGACGTTTTTCAATGGCAAAAATCAATGAATATTGTAAATGCACAAACAGTAATTTCTCCGCATTGCAAGGTGCAATTCTGAAATTTTTTGCTTTTTCCCGCTCCTCTTAGCATGATAAAGAAGATTCAAAGAGAGTGAGGTGCCAGCTCCTTTCATTCAGTCAGTAGCTTCAAACATTTCTGGTATATGAATAACATGTTTTTCAATGGCAAAAATCAATGAATATTGTAAATGCACAAACAGTAATTTCTCTGCATTGCAAGGTGCAATTCTGAAATTTTTTGCTTTTTCCTGCTCCTCTTAGCATGATAAAGAAGATTCAAAGAGAGTGAGATGCCAGCTCCTTTCATTCAGTCAGTAGCTTCAATCATTTCTGGACGTTTTTCAATGGCAAAAATCAATGAATATTGTAAATGCACAAACAGTAATTTCTCCGCATTGCAAGGTGCAATTCTGAAATTTTTTGCTTTTTCCTGCTCCTCTTAGCATGGTAAAGAAGATTCAAAGAGAGTGAGATGTCAGCTCCTTTCATTCAGTCAGTAGCTTCAAACATTTCTGGTATATGAATAACATGATGTTTTTCAATGGCAAAAATCAATGAATATTGTAAATGCACAAACAGTAATTTCTCCGCATTGCAAGGTGCAATTCTGAAATTTTTTGCTTTTTCCTGCTCCTCTTAGCATGATAAAGAAGATTCAAAGAGAGTGAGATGCCAGCTCCTTTCATTCAGTCAGTAGCTTCAATCATTTCTGGATGTTTTTCAATGGCAAAAATCAATGAATATTGTAAATGCACAAACAGTAATTTCTCCGCATTGCAAGGTGCAATTCTGAAATTTTTTGCTTTTTCCTGCTCCTCTTAGCATGATAAAGAAGATTCAAAGAGAGTGAGATGCCAGCTCCTTTCGTTCAGTCAGTAGCTTCAATCATTTCTGGACGTTTTTCAATGGCAAAAATCATTGAATATTATAAATGCACAAACAGTAATTTCTCCGCATTGCAAGGTGCAATTCTGAAATTTTTTGCTTTTTCCCGCTCCTCTTAGCATGATAAAGAAGATTCAAAGAGAGTGAGGTGCCAGCTCCTTTCATTCAGTCAGTAGCTTCAAACATTTCTGGTATATGAATAACATGTTTTTCAATGGCAAAAATCAATGAATATTGTAAATGCACAAACAGTAATTTCTCCGCATTGCAAGGTGCAATTCTGAAATTTTTTGCTTTTTCCTGCTCCTCTTAGCATGATAAAGAAGATTCAAAGAGAGTGAGATGCCAGCTCCTTTCATTCAGTCAGTAGCTTCAATCATTTCTGGACGTTTTTCAATGGCAAAAATCAATGAATATTGTAAATGCACAAACAGTAATTTCTCCGCATTGCAAGGTGCAATTCTGAAATTTTTTGCTTTTTCCTGCTCCTCTTAGCATGATAAAGAAGATTCAAAGAGAGTGAGATGTCAGCTCCTTTCATTCAGTCAGTAGCTTCAAACATTTCTGGTATATGAATAACATGATGTTTTTCAATGGCAAAAATCAATGAATATTGTAAATGCACAAACAGTAATTTCTCCGCATTGCAAGGTGCAATTCTGAAATTTTTTGCTTTTTCCTGCTCCTCTTAGCATGATAAAGAAGATTCAAAGAGAGTGAGATGCCAGCTCCTTTCATTCAGTCAGTAGCTTCAATCATTTCTGGATGTTTTTCAATGGCAAAAATCAATGAATATTGTAAATGCACAAACAGTAATTTCTCCGCATTGCAAGGTGCAATTCTGAAATTTTTTGCTTTTTCCTGCTCCTCTTAGCATGATAAAGAAGATTCAAAGAGAGTGAGATGCCAGCTCCTTTCGTTCAGTCAGTAGCTTCAATCATTTCTGGACGTTTTTCAATGGCAAAAATCATTGAATATTATAAATGCACAAACAGTAATTTCTCCGCATTGCAAGGTGCAATTCTGAAATTTTTTACTTTTTCCTGCTCCTCTTAGCATGATAAAGAAGATTCAAAGAGAGTGAGATGCCAGCTCCTTTCATTCAGTCAGTAGCTTCAATCATTTCTGGTATATGAATAACATGATGTTTTTCAATGGCAAAAATCAATGAATATTGTAAATGCACAAACAGTAATTTCTCCGCATTGCAAGGTGCAATTCTGAAATTTTTTGCTTTTTCCTGCTCCTCTTAGCATGATAAAGAAGATTCAAAGAGAGTGAGATGCCAGCTCCTTTCATTCAGTCAGTAGCTTCAAACATTTCTGGTATATGAATAACATGATGTTTTTCAATGGCAAAAATCAATGAATATTGTAAATGCACAAACAGTAATTTCTCCGCATTGCAAGGTGCAAGTCTGAAATTTTTTGCTTTTTCCTGCTCCTCTTAGCATGATAAAGAAGATTCAAAGAGAGTGAGATGCCAGCTACTTTCATTCAGTCAGTAGCTTCAATCATTTCGGGACGTTTTTCAATGGTAAAAATCAATGAATATTGTAAATGCACAAACAGTAATTTCTCCGCATTGCAAGGTGCAATTCTGAAATTTTTTGCTTTTTCCTGCTCCTCTTAGCATGATAAAGAAGATTCAAAGAGAGTGAGATGCCAGCTCCTTTCATTCAGTCAGTAGCTTCAAACATTTCTGGTATATGAATAACATGATGTTTTTCAATGGCAAAAATCAATGAATATTGTAAATGCACAAACAGTAATTTCTCCGCATTGCAAGGTGCAATTCTGAAATTTTTTGCTTTTTCCTGCTCCTCTTAGCATGATAAAGAAGATTCAAAGAGAGTGAGATGCCAGCTCCTTTCATTCAGTCAGTAGCTTCAATCATTTCTGGATGTTTTTCAATGGCAAAAATCAATGAATATTGTAAATGCACAAACAGTAATTTCTCCGCATTGCAAGGTGCAATTCTGAAATTTTTTGCTTTTTCCTGCTCCTCTTAGCATGATAAAGAAGATTCAAAGAGAGTGAGATGTCAGCTCCTTTCATTCAGTCAGTAGCTTCAAACATTTCTGGTATATGAATAACATGATGTTTTTCAATGGCAAAAATCAATGAATATTGTAAATGCACAAACAGTAATTTCTCCCCATTGCAAGGTGCAATTCTGAAATTTTTTGCTTTTTCCTGCTCCTCTTAGCATGATAAAGAAGATTCAAAGAGAGTGAGATGCCAGCTCCTTTCATTCAGTCAGTAGCTTCAATCATTTCTGGATGTTTTTCAATGGCAAAAATCAATGAATATTGTAAATGCACAAACAGTAATTTCTCCGCATTGCAAGGTGCAATTCTGAAATTTTTTGCTTTTTCCTGCTCCTCTTAGCATGATAAAGAAGATTCAAAGAGAGTGAGATGCCAGCTCCTTTCATTCAGTCAGTAGCTTCAAACATTTCTGGTATATGAATAACATGATGTTTTTCAATGGCAAAAATCAATGAATATTGTAAATGCACAAACAGTAATTTCTCCGCATTGCAAGGTGCAAGTCTGAAATTTTTTGCTTTTTCCTGCTCCTCTTAGCATGATAAAGAAGATTCAAAGAGAGTGAGATGCCAGCTACTTTCATTCAGTCAGTAGCTTCAATCATTTCTGGACGTTTTTCAATGGTAAAAATCAATGAATATTGTAAATGCACAAACAGTAATTTCTCCACATTGCAAGGTGCAATTCTGAAATTTTTTGCTTTTTCCTGCTCCTCTTAGCATGATAAAGAAGATTCAAAGAGAGTGAGATGCCAGCTCCTTTCATTCAGTCAGTAGCTTCAAACACTTCTGGTATATGAATAACATGATGTTTTTCAATGGCAAAAATCAATGAATATTGTAAATGCACAAACAGTAATTTCTCCGCATTGCAAGGTGCAATTCTGAAATTTTTTGCTTTTTCCTGCTCCTCTTAGCATGATAAAGAAGATTCAAAGAGAGTGAGATGCCAGCTCCTTTCATTCAGTCAGTAGCTTCAATCATTTCTGGATGTTTTTCAATGGCAAAAATCAATGAATATTGTAAATGCACAAACTGTAATTTCTCCGCATTGCAAGGTGCAATTCTGAAATTTTTTGCTTTTTCCTGCTCCTCTTAGCATGATAAAGAAGATTCAAAGAGAGTGAGATGCCAGCTCCTTTCATTCAGTCAGTAGCTTCAATCATTTCTGGACGTTTTTCAATGGCAAAAACCAATGAATATTGTAAATGCACAAACAGTAATTTCTCCGCATTGCAAGGTGCAATTCTGAAATTTTTTGCTTTTTCCTGCTCCTCTTAGCATGATAAAGAAGATTCAAAGAGAGTGAGATGCCAGCTCCTTTCATTCAGTCAGTACCTTCAATCATTTCTGGACGTTTTTCAATGGCAAAAATCAATGAATATTGTAAATGCACAAACAGTAATTTCTCCGCATTGCAAGGTGCAATTCTGAAATTTTTTGCTTTTTCCCGCTCCTCTTAGCATGATAAAGAAGATTCAAAGAGAGTGAGGTGCCAGCTCCTTTCATTCAGTCAGTAGCTTCAATCATTTCTGGATGTTTTTCAATGGCAAAAATCAATGAATATTGTAAATGCACAAACAGTAATTTCTCCGCATTGCAAGGTGCAATTCTGAAATTTTTTGCTTTTTCCTGCTCCTCTTAGCATGATAAAGAAGATTCAAAGAGAGTGAGATGTCAGCTCCTTTCATTCAGTCAGTAGCTTCAAACATTTCTGGTATATGAATAACATGATGTTTTTCAATGGCAAAAATCAATGAATATTGTAAATGCACAAACAGTAATTTCTCCGCATTGCAAGGTGCAATTCTGAAATTTTTTGCTTTTTCCTGCTCCTCTTAGCATGATAAAGAAGATTCAAAGAGAGTGAGATGCCAGCTCCTTTCATTCAGTCAGTAGCTTCAATCATTTCTGGATGTTTTTCAATGGCAAAAATCAATGAATATTGTAAATGCACAAACAGTAATTTCTCCGCATTGCAAGGTGCAATTCTGAAATTTTTTGCTTTTTCCTGCTCCTCTTAGCATGATAAAGAAGATTCAAAGAGAGTGAGATGCCAGCTCCTTTCATTCAGTCAGTAGCTTCAAACATTTCTGGTATATGAATAACATGATGTTTTTCAATGGCAAAAATCAATGAATATTGTAAATGCACAAACAGTAATTTCTCCGCATTGCAAGGTGCAAGTCTGAAATTTTTTGCTTTTTCCTGCTCCTCTTAGCATGATAAAGAAGATTCAAAGAGAGTGAGATGCCAGCTACTTTCATTCAGTCAGTAGCTTCAATCATTTCTGGACGTTTTTCAATGGTAAAAATCAATGAATATTGTAAATGCACAAACAGTAATTTCTCCACATTGCAAGGTGCAATTCTGAAATTTTTTGCTTTTTCCTGCTCCTCTTAGCATGATAAAGAAGATTCAAAGAGAGTGAGATGCCAGCTCCTTTCATTCAGTCAGTAGCTTCAAACACTTCTGGTATATGAATAACATGATGTTTTTCAATGGCAAAAATCAATGAATATTGTAAATGCACAAACAGTAATTTCTCCGCATTGCAAGGTGCAATTCTGAAATTTTTTGCTTTTTCCTGCTCCTCTTAGCATGATAAAGAAGATTCAAAGAGAGTGAGATGCCAGCTCCTTTCATTCAGTCAGTAGCTTCAATCATTTCTGGATGTTTTTCAATGGCAAAAATCAATGAATATTGTAAATGCACAAACTGTAATTTCTCCGCATTGCAAGGTGCAATTCTGAAATTTTTTGCTTTTTCCTGCTCCTCTTAGCATGATAAAGAAGATTCAAAGAGAGTGAGATGCCAGCTCCTTTCATTCAGTCAGTAGCTTCAATCATTTCTGGACGTTTTTCAATGGCAAAAACCAATGAATATTGTAAATGCACAAACAGTAATTTCTCCGCATTGCAAGGTGCAATTCAGAAATTTTTTGCTTTTTCCTGCTCCTCTTAGCATGATAAAGAAGATTCAAAGAGAGTGAGATGCCAGCTCCTTTCATTCAGTCAGTACCTTCAATCATTTCTGGACGTTTTTCAATGGCAAAAATCAATGAATATTGTAAATGCACAAACAGTAATTTCTCCGCATTGCAAGGTGCAATTCTGAAATTTTTTGCTTTTTCCCGCTCCTCTTAGCATGATAAAGAAGATTCAAAGAGAGTGAGGTGCCAGCTCCTTTCATTCAGTCAGTAGCTTCAAACATTTCTGGTATATGAATAACATGTTTTTCAATGGCAAAAATCAATGAATATTGTAAATGCACAAACAGTAATTTCTCCGCATTGCAAGGTGCAATTCTGAAATTTTTTGCTTTTTCCTGCTCCTCTTAGCATGATAAAGAAGATTCAAAGAGAGTGAGATGCCAGCTCCTTTCGTTCAGTCAGTAGCTTCAATCATTTCTGGACGTTTTTCAATGGCAAAAATCATTGAATATTATAAATGCACAAACAGTAATTTCTCCGCATTGCAAGGTGCAATTCTGAAATTTTTTGCTTTTTCCCGCTCCTCTTAGCATGATAAAGAAGATTCAAAGAGAGTGAGGTGCCAGCTCCTTTCATTCAGTCAGTAGCTTCAAACATTTCTGGTATATGAATAACATGTTTTTCAATGGCAAAAATCAATGAATATTGTAAATGCACAAACAGTAATTTCTCCGCATTGCAAGGTGCAATTCTGAAATTTTTTGCTTTTTCCTGCTCCTCTTAGCATGATAAAGAAGATTCAAAGAGAGTGAGATGCCAGCTCCTTTCATTCAGTCAGTAGCTTCAATCATTTCTGGTATATGAATAACATGATGTTTTTCAATGGCAAAAATCAATGAATATTGTAAATGCACAAACAGTAATTTCTCCGCATTGCAAGGTGCAATTCTGAAATTTTTTGCTTTTTCCTGCTCCTCTTAGCATGATAAAGAAGATTCAAAGAGAGTGAGATGCCAGCTCCTTTCATTCAGTCAGTAGCTTCAAACATTTCTGGTATATGAATAACATGATGTTTTTCAATGGCAAAAATCAATGAATATTGTAAATGCACAAACAGTAATTTCTCCGCATTGCAAGGTGCAAGTCTGAAATTTTTTGCTTTTTCCTGCTCCTCTTAGCATGATAAAGAAGATTCAAAGAGAGTGAGATGCCAGCTACTTTCATTCAGTCAGTAGCTTCAATCATTTCTGGACGTTTTTCAATGGTAAAAATCAATGAATATTGTAAATGCACAAACAGTAATTTCTCCGCATTGCAAGGTGCAATTCTGAAATTTTTTGCTTTTTCCTGCTCCTCTTAGCATGATAAAGAAGATTCAAAGAGAGTGAGATGCCAGCTCCTTTCATTCAGTCAGTAGCTTCAAACATTTCTGGTATATGAATAACATGATGTTTTTCAATGGCAAAAATCAATGAATATTGTAAATGCACAAACAGTAATTTCTCCGCATTGCAAGGTGCAATTCTGAAATTTTTTGCTTTTTCCTGCTCCTCTTAGCATGATAAAGAAGATTCAAAGAGAGTGAGATGCCAGCTCCTTTCATTCAGTCAGTAGCTTCAATCATTTCTGGATGTTTTTCAATGGCAAAAATCAATGAATATTGTAAATGCACAAACAGTAATTTCTCCGCATTGCAAGGTGCAATTCTGAAATTTTTTGCTTTTTCCTGCTCCTCTTAGCATGATAAAGAAGATTCAAAGAGAGTGAGATGTCAGCTCCTTTCATTCAGTCAGTAGCTTCAAACATTTCTGGTATATGAATAACATGATGTTTTTCAATGGCAAAAATCAATGAATATTGTAAATGCACAAACAGTAATTTCTCCGCATTGCAAGGTGCAATTCTGAAATTTTTTGCTTTTTCCTGCTCCTCTTAGCATGATAAAGAAGATTCAAAGAGAGTGAGATGCCAGCTCCTTTCATTCAGTCAGTAGCTTCAATCATTTCTGGATGTTTTTCAATGGCAAAAATCAATGAATATTGTAAATGCACAAACAGTAATTTCTCCGCATTGCAAGGTGCAATTCTGAAATTTTTTGCTTTTTCCTGCTCCTCTTAGCATGATAAAGAAGATTCAAAGAGAGTGAGATGCCAGCTCCTTTCATTCAGTCAGTAGCTTCAAACATTTCTGGTATATGAATAACATGATGTTTTTCAATGGCAAAAATCAATGAATATTGTAAATGCACAAACAGTAATTTCTCCGCATTGCAAGGTGCAAGTCTGAAATTTTTTGCTTTTTCCTGCTCCTCTTAGCATGATAAAGAAGATTCAAAGAGAGTGAGATGCCAGCTACTTTCATTCAGTCAGTAGCTTCAATCATTTCTGGACGTTTTTCAATGGTAAAAATCAATGAATATTGTAAATGCACAAACAGTAATTTCTCCACATTGCAAGGTGCAATTCTGAAATTTTTTGCTTTTTCCTGCTCCTCTTAGCATGATAAAGAAGATTCAAAGAGAGTGAGATGCCAGCTCCTTTCATTCAGTCAGTAGCTTCAAACACTTCTGGTATATGAATAACATGATGTTTTTCAATGGCAAAAATCAATGAATATTGTAAATGCACAAACAGTAATTTCTCCGCATTGCAAGGTGCAATTCTGAAATTTTTTGCTTTTTCCTGC
The DNA here is from genome assembly GCF_046119375.1 of Phyllobates terribilis. Lineage (NCBI taxonomy): Eukaryota > Metazoa > Chordata > Amphibia > Anura > Dendrobatidae > Phyllobates > Phyllobates terribilis. The sequence continues at coordinate 221,806 of NW_027364188.1, forward strand.
TCCTCTTAGCATGATAAAGAAGATTCAAAGAGAGTGAGATGCCAGCTCCTTTCATTCAGTCAGTAGCTTCAATCATTTCTGGATGTTTTTCAATGGCAAAAATCAATGAATATTGTAAATGCACAAACTGTAATTTCTCCGCATTGCAAGGTGCAATTCTGAAATTTTTTGCTTTTTCCTGCTCCTCTTAGCATGATAAAGAAGATTCAAAGAGAGTGAGATGCCAGCTCCTTTCATTCAGTCAGTAGCTTCAATCATTTCTGGACGTTTTTCAATGGCAAAAACCAATGAATATTGTAAATGCACAAACAGTAATTTCTCCGCATTGCAAGGTGCAATTCTGAAATTTTTTGCTTTTTCCTGCTCCTCTTAGCATGATAAAGAAGATTCAAAGAGAGTGAGATGCCAGCTCCTTTCATTCAGTCAGTACCTTCAATCATTTCTGGACGTTTTTCAATGGCAAAAATCAATGAATATTGTAAATGCACAAACAGTAATTTCTCCGCATTGCAAGGTGCAATTCTGAAATTTTTTGCTTTTTCCCGCTCCTCTTAGCATGATAAAGAAGATTCAAAGAGAGTGAGGTGCCAGCTCCTTTCATTCAGTCAGTAGCTTCAAACATTTCTGGTATATGAATAACATGTTTTTCAATGGCAAAAATCAATGAATATTGTAAATGCACAAACAGTAATTTCTCCGCATTGCAAGGTGCAATTCTGAAATTTTTTGCTTTTTCCTGCTCCTCTTAGCATGATAAAGAAGATTCAAAGAGAGTGAGATGCCAGCTCCTTTCATTCAGTCAGTAGCTTCAATCATTTCTGGACGTTTTTCAATGGCAAAAATCAATGAATATTGTAAATGCACAAACAGTAATTTCTCCGCATTGCAAGGTGCAATTCTGAAATTTTTTGCTTTTTCCTGCTCCTCTTAGCATGGTAAAGAAGATTCAAAGAGAGTGAGATGTCAGCTCCTTTCATTCAGTCAGTAGCTTCAAACATTTCTGGTATATGAATAACATGATGTTTTTCAATGGCAAAAATCAATGAATATTGTAAATGCACAAACAGTAATTTCTCCGCATTGCAAGGTGCAATTCTGAAATTTTTTGCTTTTTCCTGCTCCTCTTAGCATGATAAAGAAGATTCAAAGAGAGTGAGATGCCAGCTCCTTTCATTCAGTCAGTAGCTTCAATCATTTCTGGATGTTTTTCAATGGCAAAAATCAATGAATATTGTAAATGCACAAACAGTAATTTCTCCGCATTGCAAGGTGCAATTCTGAAATTTTTTGCTTTTTCCTGCTCCTCTTAGCATGATAAAGAAGATTCAAAGAGAGTGAGATGCCAGCTCCTTTCGTTCAGTCAGTAGCTTCAATCATTTCTGGACGTTTTTCAATGGCAAAAATCATTGAATATTATAAATGCACAAACAGTAATTTCTCCGCATTGCAAGGTGCAATTCTGAAATTTTTTGCTTTTTCCCGCTCCTCTTAGCATGATAAAGAAGATTCAAAGAGAGTGAGGTGCCAGCTCCTTTCATTCAGTCAGTAGCTTCAAACAATTCTGGTATATGAATAACATGTTTTTCAATGGCAAAAATCAATGAATATTGTAAATGCACAAACAGTAATTTCTCCGCATTGCAAGGTGCAATTCTGAAATTTTTTGCTTTTTCCTGCTCCTCTTAGCATGATAAAGAAGATTCAAAGAGAGTGAGATGCCAGCTCCTTTCATTCAGTCAGTAGCTTCAATCATTTCTGGACGTTTTTCAATGGCAAAAATCAATGAATATTGTAAATGCACAAACAGTAATTTCTCCGCATTGCAAGGTGCAATTCTGAAATTTTTTGCTTTTTCCTGCTCCTCTTAGCATGATAAAGAAGATTCAAAGAGAGTGAGGTGCCAGCTCCTTTCATTCAGTCAGTAGCTTCAAACATTTCTGGTATATGAATAACATGTTTTTCAATGGCAAAAATCAATGAATATTGTAAATGCACAAACAGTAATTTCTCCGCATTGCAAGGTGCAATTCTGAAATTTTTTGCTTTTTCCTGCTCCTCTTAGCATGATAAAGAAGTTTCAAAGAGAGTGAGATGCCAGCTCCTTTCATTCAGTCAGTAGCTTCAATCATTTCTGGACGTTTTTCAATGGCAAAAATCAATGAATATTGTAAATGCACAAACAGTAATTTCTCCGCATTGCAAGGTGCAATTCTGAAATTTTTTGCTTTTTCCTGCTCCTCTTAGCATGGTAAAGAAGATTCAAAGAGAGTGAGATGTCAGCTCCTTTCATTCAGTCAGTAGCTTCAAACATTTCTGGTATATGAATAACATGATGTTTTTCAATGGCAAAAATCAATGAATATTGTAAATGCACAAACAGTAATTTCTCCGCATTGCAAGGTGCAATTCTGAAATTTTTTGCTTTTTCCTGCTCCTCTTAGCATGATAAAGAAGATTCAAAGAGAGTGAGATGCCAGCTCCTTTCATTCAGTCAGTAGCTTCAATCATTTCTGGACGTTTTTCAATGGCAAAAACCAATGAATATTGTAAATGCACAAACAGTAATTTCTCCGCATTGCAAGGTGCAATTCTGAAATTTTTTGCTTTTTCCTGCTCCTCTTAGCATGATAAAGAAGATTCAAAGAGAGTGAGATGCCAGCTCCTTTCATTCAGTCAGTACCTTCAATCATTTCTGGACGTTTTTCAATGGCAAAAATCAATGAATATTGTAAATGCACAAACAGTAATTTCTCCGCATTGCAAGGTGCAATTCTGAAATTTTTTGCTTTTTCCCGCTCCTCTTAGCATGATAAAGAAGATTCAAAGAGAGTGAGGTGCCAGCTCCTTTCATTCAGTCAGTAGCTTCAAACATTTCTGGTATATGAATAACATGTTTTTCAATGGCAAAAATCAATGAATATTGTAAATGCACAAACAGTAATTTCTCCGCATTGCAAGGTGCAATTCTGAAATTTTTTGCTTTTTCCTGCTCCTCTTAGCATGATAAAGAAGATTCAAAGAGAGTGAGATGCCAGCTCCTTTCATTCAGTCAGTAGCTTCAATCATTTCTGGACGTTTTTCAATGGCAAAAATCAATGAATATTGTAAATGCACAAACAGTAATTTCTCCGCATTGCAAGGTGCAATTCTGAAATTTTTTGCTTTTTCCTGCTCCTCTTAGCATGGTAAAGAAGATTCAAAGAGAGTGAGATGTCAGCTCCTTTCATTCAGTCAGTAGCTTCAAACATTTCTGGTATATGAATAACATGATGTTTTTCAATGGCAAAAATCAATGAATATTGTAAATGCACAAACAGTAATTTCTCCGCATTGCAAGGTGCAATTCTGAAATTTTTTGCTTTTTCCTGCTCCTCTTAGCATGATAAAGAAGATTCAAAGAGAGTGAGATGCCAGCTCCTTTCATTCAGTCAGTAGCTTCAATCATTTCTGGATGTTTTTCAATGGCAAAAATCAATGAATATTGTAAATGCACAAACAGTAATTTCTCCGCATTGCAAGGTGCAATTCTGAAATTTTTTGCTTTTTCCTGCTCCTCTTAGCATGATAAAGAAGATTCAAAGAGAGTGAGATGCCAGCTCCTTTCGTTCAGTCAGTAGCTTCAATCATTTCTGGACGTTTTTCAATGGCAAAAATCATTGAATATTATAAATGCACAAACAGTAATTTCTCCGCATTGCAAGGTGCAATTCTGAAATTTTTTGCTTTTTCCCGCTCCTCTTAGCATGATAAAGAAGATTCAAAGAGAGTGAGGTGCCAGCTCCTTTCATTCAGTCAGTAGCTTCAAACAATTCTGGTATATGAATAACATGTTTTTCAATGGCAAAAATCAATGAATATTGTAAATGCACAAACAGTAATTTCTCCGCATTGCAAGGTGCAATTCTGAAATTTTTTGCTTTTTCCTGCTCCTCTTAGCATGATAAAGAAGATTCAAAGAGAGTGAGATGCCAGCTCCTTTCATTCAGTCAGTAGCTTCAATCATTTCTGGACGTTTTTCAATGGCAAAAATCAATGAATATTGTAAATGCACAAACAGTAATTTCTCCGCATTGCAAGGTGCAATTCTGAAATTTTTTGCTTTTTCCTGCTCCTCTTAGCATGATAAAGAAGATTCAAAGAGAGTGAGGTGCCAGCTCCTTTCATTCAGTCAGTAGCTTCAAACATTTCTGGTATATGAATAACATGTTTTTCAATGGCAAAAATCAATGAATATTGTAAATGCACAAACAGTAATTTCTCCGCATTGCAAGGTGCAATTCTGAAATTTTTTGCTTTTTCCTGCTCCTCTTAGCATGATAAAGAAGTTTCAAAGAGAGTGAGATGCCAGCTCCTTTCATTCAGTCAGTAGCTTCAATCATTTCTGGACGTTTTTCAATGGCAAAAATCAATGAATATTGTAAATGCACAAACAGTAATTTCTCCGCATTGCAAGGTGCAATTCTGAAATTTTTTGCTTTTTCCTGCTCCTCTTAGCATGGTAAAGAAGATTCAAAGAGAGTGAGATGTCAGCTCCTTTCATTCAGTCAGTAGCTTCAAACATTTCTGGTATATGAATAACATGATGTTTTTCAATGGCAAAAATCAATGAATATTGTAAATGCACAAACAGTAATTTCTCCGCATTGCAAGGTGCAATTCTGAAATTTTTTGCTTTTTCCTGCTCCTCTTAGCATGATAAAGAAGATTCAAAGAGAGTGAGATGCCAGCTCCTTTCATTCAGTCAGTAGCTTCAATCATTTCTGGATGTTTTTCAATGGCAAAAATCAATGAATATTGTAAATGCACAAACAGTAATTTCTCCGCATTGCAAGGTGCAATTCTGAAATTTTTTGCTTTTTCCTGCTCCTCTTAGCATGATAAAGAAGATTCAAAGAGAGTGAGATGCCAGCTCCTTTCGTTCAGTCAGTAGCTTCAATCATTTCTCTACGTTTTTCAATGGCAAAAATCATTGAATATTATAAATGCACAAACAGTAATTTCTCCGCATTGCAAGGTGCAATTCTGAAATTTTTTGCTTTTTCCCGCTCCTCTTAGCATGATAAAGAAGATTCAAAGAGAGTGAGGTGCCAGCTCCTTTCATTCAGTCAGTAGCTTCAAACATTTCTGGTATATGAATAACATGTTTTTCAATGGCAAAAATCAATGAATATTGTAAATGCACAAACAGTAATTTCTCCGCATTGCAAGGTGCAATTCTGAAATTTTTTGCTTTTTCCTGCTCCTCTTAGCATGATAAAGAAGATTCAAAGAGAGTGAGATGCCAGCTCCTTTCATTCAGTCAGTAGCTTCAATCATTTCTGGACGTTTTTCAATGGCAAAAATCAATGAATATTGTAAATGCACAAACAGTAATTTCTCCGCATTGCAAGGTGCAATTCTGAAATTTTTTACTTTTTCCTGCTCCTCTTAGCATGATAAAGAAGATTCAAAGAGAGTGAGATGCCAGCTCCTTTCATTCAGTCAGTAGCTTCAATCATTTCTGGTATATGAATAACATGATGTTTTTCAATGGCAAAAATCAATGAATATTGTAAATGCACAAACAGTAATTTCTCCGCATTGCAAGGTGCAATTCTGAAATTTTTTGCTTTTTCCTGCTCCTCTTAGCATGATAAAGAAGATTCAAAGAGAGTGAGATGCCAGCTCCTTTCATTCAGTCAGTAGCTTCAAACATTTCTGGTATATGAATAACATGATGTTTTTCAATGGCAAAAATCAATGAATATTGTAAATGCACAAACAGTAATTTCTCCGCATTGCAAGGTGCAAGTCTGAAATTTTTTGCTTTTTCCTGCTCCTCTTAGCATGATAAAGAAGATTCAAAGAGAGTGAGATGCCAGCTACTTTCATTCAGTCAGTAGCTTCAATCATTTCTGGACGTTTTTCAATGGTAAAAATCAATGAATATTGTAAATGCACAAACAGTAATTTCTCCACATTGCAAGGTGCAATTCTGAAATTTTTTGCTTTTTCCTGCTCCTCTTAGCATGATAAAGAAGATTCAAAGAGAGTGAGATGCCAGCTCCTTTCATTCAGTCAGTAGCTTCAAACATTTCTGGTATATGAATAACATGATGTTTTTCAATGGCAAAAATCAATGAATATTGTAAATGCACAAACAGTAATTTCTCCGCATTGCAAGGTGCAATTCTGAAATTTTTTGCTTTTTCCTGCTCCTCTTAGCATGATAAAGAAGATTCAAAGAGAGTGAGATGCCAGCTCCTTTCATTCAGTCAGTAGCTTCAAACATTTCTGGTATATGAATAACATGATGTTTTTCAATGGCAAAAATCAATGAATATTGTAAATGCACAAACAGTAATTTCTCCGCATTGCAAGGTGCAAGTCTGAAATTTTTTGCTTTTTCCTGCTCCTCTTAGCATGATAAAGAAGATTCAAAGAGAGTGAGATGCCAGCTACTTTCATTCAGTCAGTAGCTTCAATCATTTCTGGACGTTTTTCAATGGTAAAAATCAATGAATATTGTAAATGCACAAACAGTAATTTCTCCGCATTGCAAGGTGCAATTCTGAAATTTTTTGCTTTTTCCTGCTCCTCTTAGCATGATAAAGAAGATTCAAAGAGAGTGAGATGCCAGCTCCTTTCATTCAGTCAGTAGCTTCAATCATTTCTGGACGTTTTTCAATGGCAAAAACCAATGAATATTGTAAATGCACAAACAGTAATTTCTCCGCATTGCAAGGTGCAATTCTGAAATTTTTTGCTTTTTCCTGCTCCTCTTAGCATGATAAAGAAGATTCAAAGAGAGTGAGATGCCAGCTCCTTTCATTCAGTCAGTACCTTCAATCATTTCTGGACGTTTTTCAATGGCAAAAATCAATGAATATTGTAAATGCACAAACAGTAATTTCTCCGCATTGCAAGGTGCAATTCTGAAATTTTTTGCTTTTTCCTGCTCCTCTTAGCATGATAAAGAAGATTCAAAGAGAGTGAGATGCCAGCTCCTTTCATTCAGTCAGTAGCTTCAAACATTTCTGGTATATGAATAACATGATGTTTTTCAATGGCAAAAATCAATGAATATTGTAAATGCACAAACAGTAATTTCTCCGCATTGCAAGGTGCAATTCTGAAATTTTTTGCTTTTTCCTGCTCCTCTTAGCATGATAAAGAAGATTCAAAGAGAGTGAGATGCCAGCTCCTTTCATTCAGTCAGTAGCTTCAATCATTTCTGGATGTTTTTCAATGGCAAAAATCAATGAATATTGTAAATGCACAAACAGTAATTTCTCCGCATTGCAAGGTGCAATTCTGAAATTTTTTGCTTTTTCCTGCTCCTCTTAGCATGATAAAGAAGATTCAAAGAGAGTGAGATGCCAGCTCCTTTCATTCACTCAGTAGCTTCAAACATTTCTGGTATATGAATAACATGATGTTTTTCAATGGCAAAAATCAATGAATATTGTAAATGCACAAACAGTAATTTCTCCGCATTGCAAGGTGCAAGTCTGAAATTTTTTGCTTTTTCCTGCTCCTCTTAGCATGATAAAGAAGATTCAAAGAGAGTGAGATGCCAGCTACTTTCATTCAGTCAGTAGCTTCAATCATTTCTGGACGTTTTTCAATGGCAAAAATCAATGAATATTGTAAATGCACAAACAGTAATTTCTCCACATTGCAAGGTGCAATTCTGAAATTTTTTGCTTTTTCCTGCTCCTCTTAGCATGATAAAGAAGATTCAAAGAGAGTGAGATGCCAGCTCCTTTCATTCAGTCAGTAGCTTCAAACATTTCTGGTATATGAATAACATGATGTTTTTCAATGGCAAAAATCAATGAATATTGTAAATGCACAAACAGTAATTTCTCCGCATTGCAAGGTGCAATTCTGAAATTTTTTGCTTTTTCCTGCTCCTCTTAGCATGATAAAGAAGATTCAAAGAGAGTGAGATGCCAGCTCCTTTCATTCAGTCAGTAGCTTCAATCATTTCTGGATGTTTTTCAATGGCAAAAATCAATGAATATTGTAAATGCACAAACTGTAATTTCTCCGCATTGCAAGGTGCAATTCTGAAATTTTTTGCTTTTTCCTGCTCCTCTTAGCATGATAAAGAAGATTCAAAGAGAGTGAGATGCCAGCTCCTTTCATTCAGTCAGTAGCTTCAATCATTTCTGGACGTTTTTCAATGGCAAAAACCAATGAATATTGTAAATGCACAAACAGTAATTTCTCCGCATTGCAAGGTGCAATTCTGAAATTTTTTGCTTTTTCCTGCTCCTCTTAGCATGATAAAGAAGATTCAAAGAGAGTGAGATGCCAGCTCCTTTCATTCAGTCAGTACCTTCAATCATTTCTGGACGTTTTTCAATGGCAAAAATCAATGAATATTGTAAATGCACAAACAGTAATTTCTCCGCATTGCAAGGTGCAATTCTGAAATTTTTTGCTTTTTCCCGCTCCTCTTAGCATGATAAAGAAGATTCAAAGAGAGTGAGGTGCCAGCTCCTTTCATTCAGTCAGTAGCTTCAAACATTTCTGGTATATGAATAACATGTTTTTCAATGGCAAAAATCAATGAATATTGTAAATGCACAAACAGTAATTTCTCCGCATTGCAAGGTGCAATTCTGAAATTTTTTGCTTTTTCCTGCTCCTCTTAGCATGATAAAGAAGATTCAAAGAGAGTGAGATGCCAGCTCCTTTCATTCAGTCAGTAGCTTCAATCATTTCTGGACGTTTTTCAATGGCAAAAATCAATGAATATTGTAAATGCACAAACAGCAATTTCTCCGCATTGCAAGGTGCAATTCTGAAATTTTTTGCTTTTTCCTGCTCCTCTTAGCATGATAAAGAAGATTCAAAGAGAGTGAGATGTCAGCTCCTTTCATTCAGTCAGTAGCTTCAAACATTTCTGGTATATGAATAACATGATGTTTTTCAATGGCAAAAATCAATGAATATTGTAAATGCACAAACAGTAATTTCTCCGCATTGCAAGGTGCAATTCTGAAATTTTTTGCTTTTTCCTGCTCCTCTTAGCATGATAAAGAAGATTCAAAGAGAGTGAGATGCCAGCTCCTTTCATTCAGTCAGTAGCTTCAATCATTTCTGGATGTTTTTCAATGGCAAAAATCAATGAATATTGTAAATGCACAAACAGTAATTTCTCCGCATTGCAAGGTGCAATTCTGAAATTTTTTGCTTTTTCCTGCTCCTCTTAGCATGATAAAGAAGATTCAAAGAGAGTGAGATGCCAGCTCCTTTCGTTCAGTCAGTAGCTTCAATCATTTCTGGACGTTTTTCAATGGCAAAAATCATTGAATATTATAAATGCACAAACAGTAATTTCTCCGCATTGCAAGGTGCAATTCTGAAATTTTTTGCTTTTTCCCACTCCTCTTAGCATGATAAAGAAGATTCAAAGAGAGTGAGGTGCCAGCTCCTTTCATTCAGTCAGTAGCTTCAAACATTTCTGGTATATGAATAACATGTTTTTCAATGGCAAAAATCAATGAATATTGTAAATGCACAAACAGTAATTTCTCCGCATTGCAAGGTGCAATTCTGAAATTTTTTGCTTTTTCCTGCTCCTCTTAGCATGATAAAGAAGATTCAAAGAGAGTGAGATGCCAGCTCCTTTCATTCAGTCAGTAGCTTCAATCATTTCTGGACGTTTTTCAATGGCAAAAATCAATGAATATTGTAAATGCACAAACAGTAATTTCTCCGCATTGCAAGGTGCAATTCTGAAATTTTTTACTTTTTCCTGCTCCTCTTAGCATGATAAAGAAGATTCAAAGAGAGTGAGATGTCAGCTCTTTTCATTCAGTCAGTAGCTTCAAACATTTCTGGTATATGAATAACATGATGTTTTTCAATGGCAAAAATCAATGAATATTGTAAATGCACAAACAGTAATTTCTCCGCATTGCAAGGTGCAATTCTGAAATTTTTTGCTTTTTCCTGCTCCTCTTAGCATGATAAAGAAGATTCAAAGAGAGTGAGATGCCAGCTCCTTTCATTCAGTCAGTAGCTTCAATCATTTCTGGATGTTTTTCAATGGCAAAAATCAATGAATATTGTAAATGCACAAACAGTAATTTCTCCGCATTGCAAGGTGCAATTCTGAAATTTTTTGCTTTTTCCTGCTCCTCTTAGCATGATAAAGAAGATTCAAAGAGAGTGAGATGCCAGCTCCTTTCGTTCAGTCAGTAGCTTCAATCATTTCTGGACGTTTTTTAATGGCAAAAATCATTGAATATTATAAATGCACAAACAGTAATTTCTCCGCATTGCAAGGTGCAATTCTGAAATTTTTTACTTTTTCCTGCTCCTCTTAGCATGATAAAGAAGATTCAAAGAGAGTGAGATGCCAGCTCCTTTCATTCAGTCAGTAGCTTCAATCATTTCTGGTATATGAATAACATGATGTTTTTCAATGGCAAAAATCAATGAATATTGTAAATGCACAAACAGTAATTTCTCCGCATTGCAAGGTGCAATTCTGAAATTTTTTGCTTTTTCCTGCTCCTCTTAGCATGATAAAGAAGATTCAAAGAGAGTGAGATGCCAGCTCCTTTCATTCAGTCAGTAGCTTCAAACATTTCTGGTATATGAATAACATGATGTTTTTCAATGGCAAAAATCAATGAATATTGTAAATGCACAAACAGTAATTTCTCCGCATTGCAAGGTGCAAGTCTGAAATTTTTTGCTTTTTCCTGCTCCTCTTAGCATGATAAAGAAGATTCAAAGAGAGTGAGATGCCAGCTACTTTCATTCAGTCAGTAGCTTCAATCATTTCTGGACGTTTTTCAATGGTAAAAATCAATGAATATTGTAAATGCACAAACAGTAATTTCTCCACATTGCAAGGTGCAATTCTGAAATTTTTTGCTTTTTCCTGCTCCTCTTAGCATGATAAAGAAGATTCAAAGAGAGTGAGATGCCAGCTCCTTTCATTCAGTCAGTAGCTTCAAACATTTCTGGTATATGAATAACATGATGTTTTTCAATGGCAAAAATCAATGAATATTGTAAATGCACAAACAGTAATTTCTCCGCATTGCAAGGTGCAATTCTGAAATTTTTTGCTTTTTCCTGCTCCTCTTAGCATGATAAAGAAGATTCAAAGAGAGTGAGATGCCAGCTCCTTTCATTCAGTCAGTAGCTTCAAACATTTCTGGTATATGAATAACATGATGTTTTTCAATGGCAAAAATCAATGAATATTGTAAATGCACAAACAGTAATTTCTCCGCATTGCAAGGTGCAAGTCTGAAATTTTTTGCTTTTTCCTGCTCCTCTTAGCATGATAAAGAAGATTCAAAGAGAGTGAGATGCCAGCTACTTTCATTCAGTCAGTAGCTTCAATCATTTCTGGACGTTTTTCAATGGTAAAAATCAATGAATATTGTAAATGCACAAACAGTAATTTCTCCACATTGCAAGGTGCAATTCTGAAATTTTTTGCTTTTTCCTGCTCCTCTTAGCATGATAAAGAAGATTCAAAGAGAGTGAGATGCCAGCTCCTTTCATTCAGTCAGTAGCTTCAAACATTTCTGGTATATGAATAACATGATGTTTTTCAATGGCAAAAATCAATGAATATTGTAAATGCACAAACAGTAATTTCTCCGCATTGCAAGGTGCAATTCTGAAATTTTTTGCTTTATGTTATTCATATACCAGAAATGTTTGAAGCTACTGACTGAATGAAAGGAGCTGGCATCTCACTCTCTTTGAATCTTCTTTATCATGCTAAGAGGAGCAGGAAAAAGCAAAAAATTTCAGAATTGCTCCTTGCAATGCGGAGAAATTACTGTTTGTGCATTTACAATATTCATTGATTTTTGCCATTGAAAAACATCATGTTATTCATATACCAGAAATGATTGAAGCTACTGACTGAATGAAAGGAGCTGGCATCTCACTCTCTTTGAATCTTCTTTATCATGCTAAGAGGAGCAGGAAAAAGCAAAAAATTTCAGAATTGCACCTTGCAATGCGGAGAAATTACTGTTTGTGCATTTACAATATTCATTGATTTTTGCCATTGAAAAACATCCAGAAATGATTGAAGCTACTGACTGAATGAAAGGAGCTGGCATCTCACTCTCTTTGAATCTTCTTTATCATGCTAAGAGGAGCAGGAAATAGCAAAAAATTTCAGAATTGCACCTTGCAATGCGGAGAAATTACTGTTTGTGCATTTACAATATTCATTGATTTTTGCCATTGAAAAACATCATGTTATTCATATACCAGAAATGTTTGAAGCTACTGACTGAATGAAAGGAGCTGACATCTCACTCTCTTTGAATCTTCTTTATCATGCTAAGAGGAGCAGGAAAAAGCAAAAAATTTCAGAATTGCACCTTGCAATGCGGAGAAATTACTGTTTATGCATTTACAATATTCATTGATTTTGGCCATTGAAAAACGTCCAGAAATGATTGAAGCTACTGACTGAATGAAAGGAGCTGGCATCTCACTCTCTTTGAATCTTCTTTATCATGCTAAGAGGAGCAGGAAAAAGCAAAAAATTTCAGAATTGCACCTTGCAATGCGGAGAAATTACTGTTTGTGCATTGACAATATTCATTGATTTTTGCCATTGAAAAACATGTTATTCATATACCAGAAATGTTTGAAGCTACTGACTGAATGAAAGGAGCTGGCACCTCACTCTCTTTGAATCTTCTTTATCATGCTAAGAGGAGCGGGAAAAAGCAAAAAATTTCAGAATTGCACCTTGCAATGCGGAGAAATTACTGTTTGTGCATTTATAATATTCAATGATTTTTGCCTTTGAAAAACGTCCAGAAATGATTGAAGCTACTGACTGAACGAAAGGAGCTGGCATCTCACTCTCTTTGAATCTTCTTTATCATGCTAAGAGGAGCAGGAAAAAGCAAAAAATTTCAGAATTGCACCTTGCAATGCGGAGAAATTACTGTGTGCATTTACAATATTCATTGATTTTTGCCATTGAAAAACATCCAGAAATGATTGAAGCTACTGACTGAATGAAAGGAGCTGGCATCTCACTCTCTTTGAATCTTCTTTATCATGCTAAGAGGAGCAGGAAAAAGTAAAAAATTTCAGAATTGCACCTTGCAATGCGGAGAAATTACTGTTTGTGCATTTATAATATTCAATGATTTTTGCCATTGAAAAACGTCCAGAAATGATTGAAGCTACTGACTGAACGAAAGGAGCTGGCATCTCACTCTCTTTGAATCTTCTTTATCATGCTAAGAGGAGCAGGAAAAAGCAAAAAATTTCAGAATTGCACCTTGCAATGCGGAGAAATTACTGTTTGTGCATTTACAATATTCATTGATTTTTGCCATTGAAAAACATCCAGAAATGATTGAAGCTACTGACTGAATGAAAGGAGCTGGCATCTCACTCTCTTTGAATCTTCTTTATCATGCTAAGAGGAGCAGGAAATAGCAAAAAATTTCAGAATTGCACCTTGCAATGCGGAGAAATTACTGTTTGTGCATTTACAATATTCATTGATTTTTGCCATTGAAAAACATCATGTTATTCATATACCAGAAATGTTTGAAGCTACTGACTGAATGAAAGGAGCTGACATCTCACTCTCTTTGAATCTTCTTTATCATGCTAAGAGGAGCAGGAAAAAGCAAAAAATTTCAGAATTGCACCTTGCAATGCGGAGAAATTACTGTTTATGCATTTACAATATTCATTGATTTTTGCCATTGAAAAACGTCCAGAAAAGATTGAAGCTACTGACTGAATGAAAGGAGCTGGCATCTCACTCTCTTTGAATCTTCTTTATCATGCTAAGAGGAGCAGGAAAAAGCAAAAAATTTCAGAATTGCACCTTGCAATGCGGAGAAATTACTGTTTGTGCATTTACAATATTCATTGATTTTTGCCATTGAAAAACATGTTATTCATATACCAGAAATGTTTGAAGCTACTGACTGAATGAAAGGAGCTGGCACCTCACTCTCTTTGAATCTTCTTTATCATGCTAAGAGGAGCGGGAAAAAGCAAAAAATTTCAGAATTGCACCTTGCAATGCGGAGAAATTACTGTTTGTGCATTTATAATATTCAATGATTTTTGCCATTGAAAAACGTCCAGAAATGATTGAAGCTACTGACTGAACGAAAGGAGCTGGCATCTCACTCTCTTTGAATCTTCTTTATCATGCTAAGAGGAGCAGGAAAAAGCAAAAAATTTCAGAATTGCACCTTGCAATGCGGAGAAATTACTGTTTGTGCATTTACAATATTCATTGATTTTTGCCATTGAAAAACATCCAGAAATGATTGAAGCTACTGACTGAATGAAAGGAGCTGGCATCTCACTCTCTTTGAATCTTCTTTATCATGCTAAGAGGAGCAGGAAAAAGCAAAAAATTTCAGAATTGCACCTTGCAATGCGGAGAAGTTACTGTTTGTGCATTTACAATATTCATTGATTTTTGCCATTGAAAAACATCATGTTATTCATATACCAGAAATGTTTGAAGCTACTGACTGAATGAAAGGAGCTGACATCTCACTCTCTTTGAATCTTCTTTATCATGCTAAGAGGAGCAGGAAAAAGCAAAAAATTTCAGAATTGCACCTTGCAATGCGGAGAAATTACTGTTTGTGCATTTACAATATTCATTGATTTTTGCCATTGAAAAACGTCCAGAAATGATTGAAGCTACTGACTGAATGAAAGGAGCTGGCATCTCACTCTCTTTGAATCTTCTTTATCATGCTAAGAGGAGCAGGAAAAAGCAAAAAATTTCAGAATTGCACGTTGCAATGCGGAGAAATTACTGTTTGTGCATTTACAATATTCATTGATTTTTGCCATTGAAAAACATGTTATTCATATACCAGAAATGTTTGAAGCTACTGACTGAATGAAAGGAGCTGGCACCTCACTCTCTTTGAATCTTCTTTATCATGCTAAGAGGAGCAGGAAAAAGCAAAAAATTTCAGAATTGCACCTTGCAATGCGGAGAAATTACTGTTTGTGCATTTACAATATTCATTGATTTTTGCCATTGAAAAACATCATGTTATTCATATACCAGAAATGTTTGAAGCTACTGACTGAATGAAAGGAGCTGGCATCTCACTCTCTTTGAATCTTCTTTATCATGCTAAGAGGAGCAGGAAAAAGCAAAAAATTTCAGAATTGCACCTTGCAATGTGGAGAAATTACTGTTTGTGCATTTACAATATTCATTGATTTGTACCATTGAAAAACGTCCAGAAATGATTGAAGCTACTGACTGAATGAAAGTAGCTGGCATCTCACTCTCTTTGAATCTTCTTTATCATGCTAAGAGGAGCAGGAAAAAGCAAAAAATTTCAGACTTGCACCTTGCAATGCGGAGAAATTACTGTTTGTGCATTTACAATATTCATTGATTTTTGCCATTGAAAAACATCATGTTATTCATATACCAGAAATGATTGAAGCTACTGACTGAATGAAAGGAGCTGGCATCTCACTCTCTTTGAATCTTCTTTATCATGCTAAGAGGAGCAGGAAAAAGTAAAAAAAAATTCAGAATTGCACCTTGCAATGCGGAGAAATTACTGTTTGTGCATTTATAATATTCAATGATTTTTGCCATTGAAAAACGTCCAGAAATGATTGAAGCTACTGACTGAACGAAAGGAGCTGGCATCTCACTCTCTTTGAATCTTCTTTATCATGCTAAGAGGAGCAGGAAAAAGCAAAAAATTTCAGAATTGCACCTTGCAATGCGGAGAAATTACTGTTTGTGCATTTACAATATTCATTGATTTTTGCCATTGAAAAACATCATGTTATTCATATACCAGAAATGTTTGAAGCTACTGACTGAATGAAAGGAGCTGACATCTCACTCTCTTTGAATCTTCTTTATCATGCTAAGAGGAGCAGGAAAAAGCAAAAAATTTCAGAATTGCACCTTGCAATGCGGAGAAATTACTGTTTGTGCATTTACAATATTCATTGATTTTTGCCATTGAAAAACATCCAGAAATGATTGAAGCTACTGACTGAATGAAAGGAGCTGGCATCTCACTCTCTTTGAATCTTCTTTATCATGCTAAGAGGAGCAGGAAAAAGCAAAAAATTTCAGAATTGCACCTTGCAATGCGGAGAAATTACTGTTTGTGCATTTACAATATTCATTGATTTTTGCCATTGAAAAACATCATGTTATTCATATACCAGAAATGTTTGAAGCTACTGACTGAATGAAAGGAGCTGGCATCTCACTCTCTTTGAATCTTCTTTATCATGCTAAGAGGAGCAGGAAAAAGCAAAAAATTTCAGAATTGCACCTTGCAATGCGGAGAAATTACTGTTTGTGCATTTACAATATTCATTGATTTTTGCCATTGAAAAACGTCCAGAAATGATTGAAGGTACTGACTGAATGAAAGGAGCTGGCATCTCACTCTCTTTGAATCTTCTTTATCATGCTAAGAGGAGCAGGAAAAAGCAAAAAATTTCAGAATTGCACCTTGCAATGCGGAGAAATTACTGTTTGTGCATTTACAATATTCATTGGTTTTTGCCATTGAAAAACGTCCAGAAATGATTGAAGCTACTGACTGAATGAAAGGAGCTGGCATCTCACTCTCTTTGAATCTTCTTTATCATGCTAAGAGGAGCAGGAAAAAGCAAAAAATTTCAGAATTGCACCTTGCAATGCGGAGAAATTACAGTTTTTGCATTTACAATATTCATTGATTTTTGCCATTGAAAAACATCCAGAAATGATTGAAGCTACTGACTGAATGAAAGGAGCTGGCATCTCACTCTCTTTGAATCTTCTTTATCATGCTAAGAGGAGCAGGAAAAAGCAAAAAATTTCAGAATTGCACCTTGCAATGCGGAGAAATTACTGTTTGTGCATTTACAATATTCATTGATTTTTGCCATTGAAAAACATCATGTTATTCATATACCAGAAATGTTTGAAGCTACTGACTGAATGAAAGGAGCTGGCATCTCACTCTCTTTGAATCTTCTTTATCATGCTAAGAGGAGCAGGAAAAAGCAAAAAATTTCAGAATTGCACCTTGCAATGTGGAGAAATTACTGTTTGTGCATTTACAATATTCATTGATTTTTACCATTGAAAAACGTCCAGAAATGATTGAAGCTACTGACTGAATGAAAGTAGCTGGCATCTCACTCTCTTTGAATCTTCTTTATCATGCTAAGAGGAGCAGGAAAAAGCAAAAAATTTCAGACTTGCACCTTGCAATGCGGAGAAATTACTGTTTGTGCATTTACAATATTCATTGATTTTTGCCATTGAAAAACATCATGTTATTCATATACCAGAAATGTTTGAAGCTACTGACTGAATGAAAGGAGCTGGCATCTCACTCTCTTTGAATCTTCTTTATCATGCTAAGAGGAGCAGGAAAAAGCAAAAAATTTCAGAATTGCACCTTGCAATGCGGAGAAATTACTGTTTGTGCATTTACAATATTCATTGATTTTTGCCATTGAAAAACATCATGTTATTCATATACCAGAAATGTTTGAAGCTACTGACTGAATGAAAGGAGCTGACATCTCACTCTCTTTGAATCTTCTTTATCATGCTAAGAGGAGCAGGAAAAAGCAAAAAATTTCAGAATTGCACCTTGCAATGCGGAGAAATTACTGTTTATGCATTTACAATATTCATTGATTTTTGCCATTGAAAAACGTCCAGAAATGATTGAAGCTACTGACTGAATGAAAGGAGCTGGCATCTCACTCTCTTTGAATCTTCTTTATCATGCTAAGAGGAGCAGGAAAAAGCAAAAAATTTCAGAATTGCACCTTGCAATGCGGAGAAATTACTGTTTGTGCATTTACAATATTCATTGATTTTTGCCATTGAAAAACATGTTATTCATATACCAGAAATGTTTGAAGCTACTGACTGAATGAAAGGAGCTGGCACCTCACTCTCTTTGAATCTTCTTTATCATGCTAAGAGGAGCGGGAAAAAGCAAAAAATTTCAGAATTGCACCTTGCAATGCGGAGAAATTACTGTTTGTGCATTTATAATATTCAATGATTTTTGCCATTGAAAAACGTCCAGAAATGATTGAAGCTACTGACTGAACGAAAGGAGCTGGCATCTCACTCTCTTTGAATCTTCTTTATCATGCTAAGAGGAGCAGGAAAAAGCAAAAAATTTCAGAATTGCACCTTGCAATGCGGAGAAATTACTGTTTGTGCATTTACAATATTCATTGATTTTTGCCATTGAAAAACATCCAGAAATGATTGAAGCTACTGACTGAATGAAAGGAGCTGGCATCTCACTCTCTTTGAATCTTCTTTATCATGCTAAGAGGAGCAGGAAAAAGCAAAAAATTTCAGAATTGCACCTTGCAATGCGGAGAAGTTACTGTTTGTGCATTTACAATATTCATTGATTTTTGCCATTGAAAAACATCATGTTATTCATATACCAGAAATGTTTGAAGCTACTGACTGAATGAAAGGAGCTGACATCTCACTCTCTTTGAATCTTCTTTATCATGCTAAGAGGAGCAGGAAAAAGCAAAAAATTTCAGAATTGCACCTTGCAATGCGGAGAAATTACTGTTTGTGCATTTACAATATTCATTGATTTTTGCCATTGAAAAACGTCCAGAAATGATTGAAGCTACTGACTGAATGAAAGGAGCTGGCATCTCACTCTCTTTGAATCTTCTTTATCATGCTAAGAGGAGCAGGAAAAAGCAAAAAATTTCAGAATTGCACCTTGCAATGTGGAGAAATTACTGTTTGTGCATTTACAATATTCATTGATTTTTACCATTGAAAAACGTCCAGAAATGATTGAAGCTACTGACTGAATGAAAGTAGCTGGCATCTCACTCTCTTTGAATCTTCTTTATCATGCTAAGAGGAGCAGGAAAAAGCAAAAAATTTCAGACTTGCACCTTGCAATGCGGAGAAATTACTGTTTGTGCATTTACAATATTCATTGATTTTTGCCATTGAAAAACATCATGTTATTCATATACCAGAAATGATTGAAGCTACTGACTGAATGAAAGGAGCTGGCATCTCACTCTCTTTGAATCTTCTTTATCATGCTAAGAGGAGCAGGAAAAAGTAAAAAAAAATTCAGAATTGCACCTTGCAATGCGGAGAAATTACTGTTTGTGCATTTATAATATTCAATGATTTTTGCCATTGAAAAACGTCCAGAAATGATTGAAGCTACTGACTGAACGAAAGGAGCTGGCATCTCACTCTCTTTGAATCTTCTTTATCATGCTAAGAGGAGCAGGAAAAAGCAAAAAATTTCAGAATTGCACCTTGCAATGCGGAGAAATTACTGTTTGTGCATTTACAATATTCATTGATTTTTGCCATTGAAAAACATCATGTTATTCATATACCAGAAATGTTTGAAGCTACTGACTGAATGAAAGGAGCTGACATCTCACTCTCTTTGAATCTTCTTTATCATGCTAAGAGGAGCAGGAAAAAGCAAAAAATTTCAGAATTGCACCTTGCAATGCGGAGAAATTACTGTTTGTGCATTTACAATATTCATTGATTTTTGCCATTGAAAAACATCCAGAAATGATTGAAGCTACTGACTGAATGAAAGGAGCTGGCATCTCACTCTCTTTGAATCTTCTTTATCATGCTAAGAGGAGTAGGAAAAAGCAAAAAATTTCAGAATTGCACCTTGCAATGCGGAGAAATTACTGTTTGTGCATTTACAATATTCATTGATTTTTGCCATTGAAAAACATCATGTTATTCATATACCAGAAATGTTTGAAGCTACTGACTGAATGAAAGGAGCTGGCATCTCACTCTCTTTGAATCTTCTTTATCATGCTAAGAGGAGCAGGAAAAAGCAAAAAATTTCAGAATTGCACCTTGCAATGCGGAGAAATTACTGTTTGTGCATTTACAATATTCATTGATTTTTGCCATTGAAAAACGTCCAGAAATGATTGAAGGTACTGACTGAATGAAAGGAGCTGGCATCTCACTCTCTTTGAATCTTCTTTATCATGCTAAGAGGAGCAGGAAAAAGCAAAAAATTTCAGAATTGCACCTTGCAATGCGGAGAAATTACTGTTTGTGCATTTACAATATTCATTGGTTTTTGCCATTGAAAAACGTCCAGAAATGATTGAAGCTACTGACTGAATGAAAGGAGCTGGCATCTCACTCTCTTTGAATCTTCTTTATCATGCTAAGAGGAGCAGGAAAAAGCAAAAAATTTCAGAATTGCACCTTGCAATGCGGAGAAATTACAGTTTTTGCATTTACAATATTCATTGATTTTTGCCATTGAAAAACATCCAGAAATGATTGAAGCTACTGACTGAATGAAAGGAGCTGGCATCTCACTCTCTTTGAATCTTCTTTATCATGCTAAGAGGAGCAGGAAAAAGCAAAAAATTTCAGAATTGCACCTTGCAATGCGGAGAAATTACTGTTTGTGCATTTACAATATTCATTGATTTTTGCCATTGAAAAACATCATGTTATTCATATACCAGAAATGTTTGAAGCTACTGACTGAATGAAAGGAGCTGGCATCTCACTCTCTTTGAATCTTCTTTATCATGCTAAGAGGAGCAGGAAAAAGCAAAAAATTTCAGAATTGCACCTTGCAATGTGGAGAAATTACTGTTTGTGCATTTACAATATTCATTGATTTTTACCATTGAAAAACGTCCAGAAATGATTGAAGCTACTGACTGAATGAAAGTAGCTGGCATCTCACTCTCTTTGAATCTTCTTTATCATGCTAAGAGGAGCAGGAAAAAGCAAAAAATTTCAGACTTGCACCTTGCAATGCGGAGAAATTACTGTTTGTGCATTTACAATATTCATTGATTTTTGCCATTGAAAAACATCATGTTATTCATATACCAGAAATGTTTGAAGCTACTGACTGAATGAAAGGAGCTGGCATCTCACTCTCTTTGAATCTTCTTTATCATGCTAAGAGGAGCAGGAAAAAGCAAAAAATTTCAGAATTGCACCTTGCAATGCGGAGAAATTACTGTTTGTGCATTTACAATATTCATTGATTTTTGCCATTGAAAAACATCATGTTATTCATATACCAGAAATGTTTGAAGCTACTGACTGAATGAAAGGAGCTGGCATCTCACTCTCTTTGAATCTTCTTTATCATGCTAAGAGGAGCAGGAAAAAGCAAAAAATTTCAGAATTGCACCTTGCAATGTGGAGAAATTACTGTTTGTGCATTTACAATATTCATTGATTTTTACCATTGAAAAACGTCCAGAAATGATTGAAGCTACTGACTGAATGAAAGTAGCTGGCATCTCACTCTCTTTGAATCTTCTTTATCATGCTAAGAGGAGTAGGAAAAAGCAAAAAATTTCAGACTTGCACCTTGCAATGCGGAGAAATTACTGTTTGTGCATTTACAATATTCATTGATTTTTGCCATTGAAAAACATCATGTTATTCATATACCAGAAATGTTTGAAGCTACTGACTGAATGAAAGGAGCTGGCATCTCACTCTCTTTGAATCTTCTTTATCATGCTAAGAGGAGCAGGAAAAAGCAAAAAATTTCAGAATTGCACCTTGCAATGCGGAGAAATTACTGTTTGTGCATTTACAATATTCATTGATTTTTGCCATTGAAAAACATCATGTTATTCATATGCCAGAAATGATTGAAGCTACTGACTGAATGAAAGGAGCTGGCATCTCACTCTCTTTGAATCTTCTTTATCATGCTAAGAGGAGCAGGAAAAAGTAAAAAATTTCAGAATTGCACCTTGCAATGCGGAGAAATTACTGTTTGTGCATTTATAATATTCAATGATTTTTGCCATTGAAAAACGTCCAGAAATGATTGAAGCTACTGACTGAACGAAAGGAGCTGGCATCTCACTCTCTTTGAATCTTCTTTATCATGCTAAGAGGAGCAGGAAAAAGCAAAAAATTTCAGAATTGCACCTTGCAATGCGGAGAAATTACTGTTTGTGCATTTATAATATTCAATGATTTTTGCCATTGAAAAACGTCCAGAAATGATTGAAGCTACTGACTGAACGAAAGGAGCTGGCATCTCACTCTCTTTGAATCTTCTTTATCATGCTAAGAGGAGCAGGAAAAAGCAAAAAATTTCAGAATTGCACCTTGCAATGCGGAGAAATTACTGTTTGTGCATTTACAATATTCATTGATTTTTGCCATTGAAAAACATCCAGAAATGATTGAAGCTACTGACTGAATGAAAGGAGCTGGCATCTCACTCTCTTTGAATCTTCTTTATCATGCTAAGAGGAGCAGGAAAAAGCAAAAAATTTCAGAATTGCACCTTGCAATGCGGAGAAATTACTGTTTGTGCATTTACAATATTCATTGATTTTTGCCATTGAAAAACATCATGTTATTCATATACCAGAAATGTTTGAAGCTACTGACTGAATGAAAGGAGCTGACATCTCACTCTCTTTGAATCTTCTTTATCATGCTAAGAGGAGCAGGAAAAAGCAAAAAATTTCAGAATTGCACCTTGCAATGCGGAGAAATTACTGTTTGTGCATTTACAATATTCATTGATTTTTGCCATTGAAAAACGTCCAGAAATGATTGAAGCTACTGACTGAATGAAAGGAGCTGGCATCTCACTCTCTTTGAATCTTCTTTATCATGCTAAGAGGAGCAGGAAAAAGCAAAAAATTTCAGAATTGCACCTTGCAATGCGGAGAAATTACTGTTTGTGCATTTACAATATTCATTGATTTTTGCCATTGAAAAACATGTTATTCATATACCAGAAATGTTTGAAGCTACTGACTGAATGAAAGGAGCTGGCACCTCACTCTCTTTGAATCTTCTTTATCATGCTAAGAGGAGCGGGAAAAAGCAAAAAATTTCAGAATTGCACCTTGCAATGCGGAGAAATTACTGTTTGTGCATTTATAATATTCAATGATTTTTGCCATTGAAAAACGTCCAGAAATGATTGAAGCTACTGACTGAACGAAAGGAGCTGGCATCTCACTCTCTTTGAATCTTCTTTATCATGCTAAGAGGAGCAGGAAAAAGCAAAAAATTTCAGAATTGCACCTTGCAATGCGGAGAAATTACTGTTTGTGCATTTACAATATTCATTGATTTTTGCCATTGAAAAACATCCAGAAATGATTGAAGCTACTGACTGAATGAAAGGAGCTGGCATCTCACTCTCTTTGAATCTTCTTTATCATGCTAAGAGGAGCAGGAAAAAGCAAAAAATTTCAGAATTGCACCTTGCAATGCGGAGAAATTACTGTTTGTGCATTTACAATATTCATTGATTTTTGCCATTGAAAAACATCATGTTATTCATATACCAGAAATGTTTGAAGCTACTGACTGAATGAAAGGAGCTGACATCTCACTCTCTTTGAATCTTCTTTATCATGCTAAGAGGAGCAGGAAAAATCAAAAAATTTCAGAATTGCACCTTGCAATGCGGAGAAATTGCTGTTTGTGCATTTACAATATTCATTGATTTTTGCCATTGAAAAACGTCCAGAAATGATTGAAGCTACTGACTGAATGAAAGGAGCTGGCATCTCACTCTCTTTGAATCTTCTTATCATGCTAAGAGGAGCAGGAAAAAGCAAAAAATTTCAGAATTGCACCTTGCAATGCGGAGAAATTACTGTTTGTGCATTTACAATATTCATTGATTTTTGCCATTGAAAAACATCATGTTATTCATATACCAGAAATGTTTGAAGCTACTGACTGAATGAAAGGAGCTGGCTTCTCACTCTCTTTGAATCTTCTTTATCATGCTAAGAGGAGCAGGAAAAAGCAAAAAATTTCAGAATTGCACCTTGCAATGCGGAGAAATTACTGTTTGTGCATTTACAATATTCATTGATTTTTGCCATTGAAAAACATGTTATTCATATACCAGAAATGTTTGAAGCTACTGACTGAATGAAAGGAGCTGGCACCTCACTCTCTTTGAATCTTCTTTATCATGCTAAGAGGAGCAGGAAAAAGCAAAAAATTTCAGAATTGCACCTTGCAATGCGGAGAAATTACTGTTTGTGCATTTACAATATTCATTGATTTTTGCCATTGAAAAACATCATGTTATTCATATACCAGAAATGTTTGAAGCTACTGACTGAATGAAAGGAGCTGGCATCTCACTCTCTTTGAATCTTCTTTATCATGCTAAGAGGAGCAGGAAAAAGCAAAAAATTTCAGAATTGCACCTTGCAATGTGGAGAAATTACTGTTTGTGCATTTACAATATTCATTGATTTTTACCATTGAAAAACGTCCAGAAATGATTGAAGCTACTGACTGAATGAAAGTAGCTGGCATCTCACTCTCTTTGAATCTTCTTTATCATGCTAAGAGGAGCAGGAAAAAGCAAAAAATTTCAGACTTGCACCTTGCAATGCGGAGAAATTACTGTTTGTGCATTTACAATATTCATTGATTTTTGCCATTGAAAAACATCATGTTATTCATATACCAGAAATGATTGAAGCTACTGACTGAATGAAAGGAGCTGGCATCTCACTCTCTTTGAATCTTCTTTATCATGCTAAGAGGAGCAGGAAAAAGTAAAAAAAAATTCAGAATTGCACCTTGCAATGCGGAGAAATTACTGTTTGTGCATTTATAATATTCAATGATTTTTGCCATTGAAAAACGTCCAGAAATGATTGAAGCTACTGACTGAACGAAAGGAGCTGGCATCTCACTCTCTTTGAATCTTCTTTATCATGCTAAGAGGAGCAGGAAAAAGCAAAAAATTTCAGAATTGCACCTTGCAATGCGGAGAAATTACTGTTTGTGCATTTACAATATTCATTGATTTTTGCCATTGAAAAACATCATGTTATTCATATACCAGAAATGTTTGAAGCTACTGACTGAATGAAAGGAGCTGACATCTCACTCTCTTTGAATCTTCTTTATCATGCTAAGAGGAGCAGGAAAAAGCAAAAAATTTCAGAATTGCACCTTGCAATGCGGAGAAATTACTGTTTGTGCATTTACAATATTCATTGATTTTTGCCATTGAAAAACATCCAGAAATGATTGAAGCTACTGACTGAATGAAAGGAGCTGGCATCTCACTCTCTTTGAATCTTCTTTATCATGCTAAGAGGAGCAGGAAAAAGCAAAAAATTTCAGAATTGCACCTTGCAATGCGGAGAAATTACTGTTTGTGCATTTACAATATTCATTGATTTTTGCCATTGAAAAACATCATGTTATTCATATACCAGAAATGTTTGAAGCTACTGACTGAATGAAAGGAGCTGGCATCTCACTCTCTTTGAATCTTCTTTATCATGCTAAGAGGAGCAGGAAAAAGCAAAAAATTTCAGAATTGCACCTTGCAATGTGGAGAAATTACTGTTTGTGCATTTACAATATTCATTGATTTTTGCCATTGAAAAACGTCCAGAAATGATTGAAGGTACTGACTGAATGAAAGGAGCTGGCATCTCACTCTCTTTGAATCTTCTTTATCATGCTAAGAGGAGCAGGAAAAAGCAAAAAATTTCAGAATTGCACCTTGCAATGCGGAGAAATTACTGTTTGTGCATTTACAATATTCATTGGTTTTTGCCATTGAAAAACGTCCAGAAATGATTGAAGCTACTGACTGAATGAAAGGAGCTGGCATCTCACTCTCTTTGAATCTTCTTTATCATGCTAAGAGGAGCAGGAAAAAGCAAAAAATTTCAGAATTGCACCTTGCAATGCGGAGAAATTACAGTTTTTGCATTTACAATATTCATTGATTTTTGCCATTGAAAAACATCCAGAAATGATTGAAGCTACTGACTGAATGAAAGGAGCTGGCATCTCACTCTCTTTGAATCTTCTTTATCATGCTAAGAGGAGCAGGAAAAAGCAAAAAATTTCAGAATTGCACCTTGCAATGCGGAGAAATTACTGTTTGTGCATTTACAATATTCATTGATTTTTGCCATTGAAAAACATCATGTTATTCATATACCAGAAATGTTTGAAGCTACTGACTGAATGAAAGGAGCTGGCATCTCACTCTCTTTGAATCTTCTTTATCATGCTAAGAGGAGCAGGAAAAAGCAAAAAATTTCAGAATTGCACCTTGCAATGTGGAGAAATTACTGTTTGTGCATTTACAATATTCATTGATTTTTACCATTGAAAAACGTCCAGAAATGATTGAAGCTACTGACTGAATGAAAGTAGCTGGCATCTCACTCTCTTTGAATCTTCTTTATCATGCTAAGAGGAGTAGGAAAAAGCAAAAAATTTCAGACTTGCACCTTGCAATGCGGAGAAATTACTGTTTGTGCATTTACAATATTCATTGATTTTTGCCATTGAAAAACATCATGTTATTCATATACCAGAAATGTTTGAAGCTACTGACTGAATGAAAGGAGCTGGCATCTCACTCTCTTTGAATCTTCTTTATCATGCTAAGAGGAGCAGGAAAAAGCAAAAAATTTCAGAATTGCACCTTGCAATGCGGAGAAATTACTGTTTGTGCATTTACAATATTCATTGATTTTTGCCATTGAAAAACATCATGTTATTCATATGCCAGAAATGATTGAAGCTACTGACTGAATGAAAGGAGCTGGCATCTCACTCTCTTTGAATCTTCTTTATCATGCTAAGAGGAGCAGGAAAAAGTAAAAAATTTCAGAATTGCACCTTGCAATGCGGAGAAATTACTGTTTGTGCATTTATAATATTCAATGATTTTTGCCATTGAAAAACGTCCAGAAATGATTGAAGCTACTGACTGAACGAAAGGAGCTGGCATCTCACTCTCTTTGAATCTTCTTTATCATGCTAAGAGGAGCAGGAAAAAGCAAAAAATTTCAGAATTGCACCTTGCAATGCGGAGAAATTACTGTTTGTGCATTTATAATATTCAATGATTTTTGCCATTGAAAAACGTCCAGAAATGATTGAAGCTACTGACTGAACGAAAGGAGCTGGCATCTCACTCTCTTTGAATCTTCTTTATCATGCTAAGAGGAGCAGGAAAAAGCAAAAAATTTCAGAATTGCACCTTGCAATGCGGAGAAATTACTGTTTGTGCATTTACAATATTCATTGATTTTTGCCATTGAAAAACATCCAGAAATGATTGAAGCTACTGACTGAATGAAAGGAGCTGGCATCTCACTCTCTTTGAATCTTCTTTATCATGCTAAGAGGAGCAGGAAAAAGCAAAAAATTTCAGAATTGCACCTTGCAATGCGGAGAAATTACTGTTTGTGCATTTACAATATTCATTGATTTTTGCCATTGAAAAACATCATGTTATTCATATACCAGAAATGTTTGAAGCTACTGACTGAATGAAAGGAGCTGACATCTCACTCTCTTTGAATCTTCTTTATCATGCTAGGATTAACAGGAAAAAGCTAAAAATTTCAGAATTGCACCTTGCAATGTGGAGATATTACTGTTTGTGCATTTACAATATTCATTGATTTTTGCCATTGAAAAACGTTTTTCATATACCAGAAATGTTTGAAGCTACTGACTGAATGAAAGGAGCTGGCTTCTCACTCTCTTTGAATCTTCTTTATCATGCTAAGAGGAGCAGGAAAAAGCAAAAAATTTCAGAATTGCACCTTGCAATGCGGAGAAATTACTGTTTGTGCATTTACAATATTCATTGATTTTTGCCATTGAAAAACATGTTATTCATATACCAGAAATGTTTGAAGCTACTGACTGAATGAAAGGAGCTGGCACCTCACTCTCTTTGAATCTTCTTTATCATGCTAAGAGGAGCAGGAAAAAGCAAAAAATTTCAGAATTGCACCTTGCAATGCGGAGAAATTACTGTTTGTGCATTTACAATATTCATTGATTTTTGCCATTGAAAAACATCATGTTATTCATATACCAGAAATGTTTGAAGCTACTGACTGAATGAAAGGAGCTGGCATCTCACTCTCTTTGAATCTTCTTTATCATGCTAAGAGGAGCAGGAAAAAGCAAAAAATTTCAGAATTGCACCTTGCAATGTGGAGAAATTACTGTTTGTGCATTTACAATATTCATTGATTTTTACCATTGAAAAACGTCCAGAAATGATTGAAGCTACTGACTGAATGAAAGTAGCTGGCATCTCACTCTCTTTGAATCTTCTTTATCATGCTAAGAGGAGCAGGAAAAAGCAAAAAATTTCAGACTTGCACCTTGCAATGCGGAGAAATTACTGTTTGTGCATTTACAATATTCATTGATTTTTGCCATTGAAAAACATCATGTTATTCATATACCAGAAATGATTGAAGCTACTGACTGAATGAAAGGAGCTGGCATCTCACTCTCTTTGAATCTTCTTTATCATGCTAAGAGGAGCAGGAAAAAGTAAAAAAAAATTCAGAATTGCACCTTGCAATGCGGAGAAATTACTGTTTGTGCATTTATAATATTCAATGATTTTTGCCATTGAAAAACGTCCAGAAATGATTGAAGCTACTGACTGAACGAAAGGAGCTGGCATCTCACTCTCTTTGAATCTTCTTTATCATGCTAAGAGGAGCAGGAAAAAGCAAAAAATTTCAGAATTGCACCTTGCAATGCGGAGAAATTACTGTTTGTGCATTTACAATATTCATTGATTTTTGCCATTGAAAAACATCATGTTATTCATATACCAGAAATGTTTGAAGCTACTGACTGAATGAAAGGAGCTGACATCTCACTCTCTTTGAATCTTCTTTATCATGCTAAGAGGAGCAGGAAAAAGCAAAAAATTTCAGAATTGCACCTTGCAATGCGGAGAAATTACTGTTTGTGCATTTACAATATTCATTGATTTTTGCCATTGAAAAACATCCAGAAATGATTGAAGCTACTGACTGAATGAAAGGAGCTGGCATCTCACTCTCTTTGAATCTTCTTTATCATGCTAAGAGGAGCAGGAAAAAGCAAAAAATTTCAGAATTGCACCTTGCAATGCGGAGAAATTACTGTTTGTGCATTTACAATATTCATTGATTTTTGCCATTGAAAAACATCATGTTATTCATATACCAGAAATGTTTGAAGCTACTGACTGAATGAAAGGAGCTGGCATCTCACTCTCTTTGAATCTTCTTTATCATGCTAAGAGGAGCAGGAAAAAGCAAAAAATTTCAGAATTGCACCTTGCAATGTGGAGAAATTACTGTTTGTGCATTTACAATATTCATTGATTTTTGCCATTGAAAAACGTCCAGAAATGATTGAAGGTACTGACTGAATGAAAGGAGCTGGCATCTCACTCTCTTTGAATCTTCTTTATCATGCTAAGAGGAGCAGGAAAAAGCAAAAAATTTCAGAATTGCACCTTGCAATGCGGAGAAATTACTGTTTGTGCATTTACAATATTCATTGGTTTTTGCCATTGAAAAACGTCCAGAAATGATTGAAGCTACTGA
Source organism: Phyllobates terribilis (assembly GCF_046119375.1). Taxonomy (NCBI): domain Eukaryota; kingdom Metazoa; phylum Chordata; class Amphibia; order Anura; family Dendrobatidae; genus Phyllobates; species Phyllobates terribilis. Next base: position 251,230 of record NW_027364188.1, read on the forward strand.
CTGAATGAAAGGAGCTGGCATCTCACTCTCTTTGAATCTTCTTTATCATGCTAAGAGGAGCAGGAAAAAGCAAAAAATTTCAGAATTGCACCTTGCAATGCGGAGAAATTACAGTTTTTGCATTTACAATATTCATTGATTTTTGCCATTGAAAAACATCCAGAAATGATTGAAGCTACTGACTGAATGAAAGGAGCTGGCATCTCACTCTCTTTGAATCTTCTTTATCATGCTAAGAGGAGCAGGAAAAAGCAAAAAATTTCAGAATTGCACCTTGCAATGCGGAGAAATTACTGTTTGTGCATTTACAATATTCATTGATTTTTGCCATTGAAAAACATCATGTTATTCATATACCAGAAATGTTTGAAGCTACTGACTGAATGAAAGGAGCTGGCATCTCACTCTCTTTGAATCTTCTTTATCATGCTAAGAGGAGCAGGAAAAAGCAAAAAATTTCAGAATTGCACCTTGCAATGTGGAGAAATTACTGTTTGTGCATTTACAATATTCATTGATTTTTACCATTGAAAAACGTCCAGAAATGATTGAAGCTACTGACTGAATGAAAGTAGCTGGCATCTCACTCTCTTTGAATCTTCTTTATCATGCTAAGAGGAGTAGGAAAAAGCAAAAAATTTCAGACTTGCACCTTGCAATGCGGAGAAATTACTGTTTGTGCATTTACAATATTCATTGATTTTTGCCATTGAAAAACATCATGTTATTCATATACCAGAAATGTTTGAAGCTACTGACTGAATGAAAGGAGCTGGCATCTCACTCTCTTTGAATCTTCTTTATCATGCTAAGAGGAGCAGGAAAAAGCAAAAAATTTCAGAATTGCACCTTGCAATGCGGAGAAATTACTGTTTGTGCATTTACAATATTCATTGATTTTTGCCATTGAAAAACATCATGTTATTCATATGCCAGAAATGATTGAAGCTACTGACTGAATGAAAGGAGCTGGCATCTCACTCTCTTTGAATCTTCTTTATCATGCTAAGAGGAGCAGGAAAAAGTAAAAAATTTCAGAATTGCACCTTGCAATGCGGAGAAATTACTGTTTGTGCATTTATAATATTCAATGATTTTTGCCATTGAAAAACGTCCAGAAATGATTGAAGCTACTGACTGAACGAAAGGAGCTGGCATCTCACTCTCTTTGAATCTTCTTTATCATGCTAAGAGGAGCAGGAAAAAGCAAAAAATTTCAGAATTGCACCTTGCAATGCGGAGAAATTACTGTTTGTGCATTTATAATATTCAATGATTTTTGCCATTGAAAAACGTCCAGAAATGATTGAAGCTACTGACTGAACGAAAGGAGCTGGCATCTCACTCTCTTTGAATCTTCTTTATCATGCTAAGAGGAGCAGGAAAAAGCAAAAAATTTCAGAATTGCACCTTGCAATGCGGAGAAATTACTGTTTGTGCATTTACAATATTCATTGATTTTTGCCATTGAAAAACATCCAGAAATGATTGAAGCTACTGACTGAATGAAAGGAGCTGGCATCTCACTCTCTTTGAATCTTCTTTATCATGCTAAGAGGAGCAGGAAAAAGCAAAAAATTTCAGAATTGCACCTTGCAATGCGGAGAAATTACTGTTTGTGCATTTACAATATTCATTGATTTTTGCCATTGAAAAACATCATGTTATTCATATACCAGAAATGTTTGAAGCTACTGACTGAATGAAAGGAGCTGACATCTCACTCTCTTTGAATCTTCTTTATCATGCTAAGAGGAGCAGGAAAAAGCAAAAAATTTCAGAATTGCACCTTGCAATGCGGAGAAATTACTGTTTGTGCATTTACAATATTCATTGATTTTTGCCATTGAAAAACGTCCAGAAATGATTGAAGCTACTGACTGAATGAAAGGAGCTGGCATCTCACTCTCTTTGAATCTTCTTTATCATGCTAAGAGGAGCAGGAAAAAGCAAAAAATTTCAGAATTGCACCTTGCAATGCGGAGAAATTACTGTTTGTGCATTTACAATATTCATTGATTTTTGCCATTGAAAAACATGTTATTCATATACCAGAAATGTTTGAAGCTACTGACTGAATGAAAGGAGCTGGCACCTCACTCTCTTTGAATCTTCTTTATCATGCTAAGAGGAGCGGGAAAAAGCAAAAAATTTCAGAATTGCACCTTGCAATGCGGAGAAATTACTGTTTGTGCATTTATAATATTCAATGATTTTTGCCATTGAAAAACGTCCAGAAATGATTGAAGCTACTGACTGAACGAAAGGAGCTGGCATCTCACTCTCTTTGAATCTTCTTTATCATGCTAAGAGGAGCAGGAAAAAGCAAAAAATTTCAGAATTGCACCTTGCAATGCGGAGAAATTACTGTTTGTGCATTTACAATATTCATTGATTTTTGCCATTGAAAAACATCCAGAAATGATTGAAGCTACTGACTGAATGAAAGGAGCTGGCATCTCACTCTCTTTGAATCTTCTTTATCATGCTAAGAGGAGCAGGAAAAAGCAAAAAATTTCAGAATTGCACCTTGCAATGCGGAGAAATTACTGTTTGTGCATTTACAATATTCATTGATTTTTGCCATTGAAAAACATCATGTTATTCATATACCAGAAATGTTTGAAGCTACTGACTGAATGAAAGGAGCTGACATCTCACTCTCTTTGAATCTTCTTTATCATGCTAAGAGGAGCAGGAAAAATCAAAAAATTTCAGAATTGCACCTTGCAATGCGGAGAAATTGCTGTTTGTGCATTTACAATATTCATTGATTTTTGCCATTGAAAAACGTCCAGAAATGATTGAAGCTACTGACTGAATGAAAGGAGCTGGCATCTCACTCTCTTTGAATCTTCTTATCATGCTAAGAGGAGCAGGAAAAAGCAAAAAATTTCAGAATTGCACCTTGCAATGCGGAGAAATTACTGTTTGTGCATTTACAATATTCATTGATTTTTGCCATTGAAAAACATCATGTTATTCATATACCAGAAATGTTTGAAGCTACTGACTGAATGAAAGGAGCTGGCTTCTCACTCTCTTTGAATCTTCTTTATCATGCTAAGAGGAGCAGGAAAAAGCAAAAAATTTCAGAATTGCACCTTGCAATGCGGAGAAATTACTGTTTGTGCATTTACAATATTCATTGATTTTTGCCATTGAAAAACATCATGTTATTCATATACCAGAAATGTTTGAAGCTACTGACTGAATGAAAGGAGCTGGCATCTCACTCTCTTTGAATCTTCTTTATCATGCTAAGAGGAGCAGGAAAAAGCAAAAAATTTCAGAATTGCACCTTGCAATGTGGAGAAATTACTGTTTGTGCATTTACAATATTCATTGATTTTTACCATTGAAAAACGTCCAGAAATGATTGAAGCTACTGACTGAATGAAAGTAGCTGGCATCTCACTCTCTTTGAATCTTCTTTATCATGCTAAGAGGAGCAGGAAAAAGCAAAAAATTTCAGACTTGCACCTTGCAATGCGGAGAAATTACTGTTTGTGCATTTACAATATTCATTGATTTTTGCCATTGAAAAACATCATGTTATTCATATACCAGAAATGTTTGAAGCTACTGACTGAATGAAAGGAGCTGGCATCTCACTCTCTTTGAATCTTCTTTATCATGCTAAGAGGAGCAGGAAAAAGCAAAAAATTTCAGAATTGCACCTTGCAATGCGGAGAAATTACTGTTTGTGCATTTACAATATTCATTGATTTTTGCCATTGAAAAACATCATGTTATTCATATGCCAGAAATGATTGAAGCTACTGACTGAATGAAAGGAGCTGGCATCTCACTCTCTTTGAATCTTCTTTATCATGCTAAGAGGAGCAGGAAAAAGTAAAAAATTTCAGAATTGCACCTTGCAATGCGGAGAAATTACTGTTTGTGCATTTATAATATTCAATGATTTTTGCCATTGAAAAATGTCCAGAAATGATTGAAGCTACTGACTGAACGAAAGGAGCTGGCATCTCACTCTCTTTGAATCTTCTTTATCATGCTAAGAGGAGCAGGAAAAAGCAAAAAATTTCAGAATTGCACCTTGCAATGCGGAGAAATTACTGTTTGTGCTTTTATAATATTCAATGATTTTTGCCATTGAAAAACGTCCAGAAATGATTGAAGCTACTGACTGAACGAAAGGAGCTGGCATCTCACTCTCTTTGAATCTTCTTTATCATGCTAAGAGGAGCAGGAAAAAGCAAAAAATTTCAGAATTGCACCTTGCAATGCGGAGAAATTACTGTTTGTGCATTTACAATATTCATTGATTTTTGCCATTGAAAAACATCCAGAAATGATTGAAGCTACTGACTGAATGAAAGGAGCTGGCATCTCACTCTCTTTGAATCTTCTTTATCATGCTAAGAGGAGCAGGAAAAAGCAAAAAATTTCAGAATTGCACCTTGCAATGCGGAGAAATTACTGTTTGTGCATTTACAATATTCATTGATTTTTGCCATTGAAAAACATCATGTTATTCATATACCAGAAATGTTTGAAGCTACTGACTGAATGAAAGGAGCTGACATCTCACTCTCTTTGAATCTTCTTTATCATGCTAAGAGGAGCAGGAAAAAGCAAAAAATTTCAGAATTGAACCTTGCAATGCGGAGAAATTACTGTTTGTGCATTTACAATATTCATTGATTTTTGCCATTGAAAAACGTCCAGAAATGATTGAAGCTACTGACTGAATGAAAGGAGCTGGCATCTCACTCTCTTTGAATCTTCTTTATCATGCTAAGAGGAGCAGGAAAAAGCAAAAAATTTCAGAATTGCACCTTGCAATGCGGAGAAATTACTGTTTGTGCATTTACAATATTCATTGATTTTTGCCATTGAAAAACATGTTATTCATATACCAGAAATGTTTGAAGCTACTGACTGAATGAAAGGAGCTGGCACCTCACTCTCTTTGAATCTTCTTTATCATGCTAAGAGGAGCGGGAAAAAGCAAAAAATTTCAGAATTGCACCTTGCAATGCGGAGAAATTACTGTTTGTGCATTTATAATATTCAATGATTTTTGCCATTGAAAAACGTTCAGAAATGATTGAAGCTACTGACTGAACGAAAGGAGCTGGCATCTCACTCTCTTTGAATCTTCTTTATCATGCTAAGAGGAGCAGGAAAAAGCAAAAAATTTCAGAATTGCACCTTGCAATGCGGAGAAATTACTGTTTGTGCATTTACAATATTCATTGATTTTTGCCATTGAAAAACATCCAGAAATGATTGAAGCTACTGACTGAATGAAAGGAGCTGGCATCTCACTCTCTTTGAATCTTCTTTATCATGCTAAGAGGAGCAGGAAAAAGCAAAAAATTTCAGAATTGCACCTTGCAATGCGGAGAAATTACTGTTTGTGCATTTACAATATTCATTGATTTTTGCCATTGAAAAACATCATGTTATTCATATACCAGAAATGTTTGAAGCTACTGACTGAATGAAAGGAGCTGACATCTCACTCTCTTTGAATCTTCTTTATCATGCTAAGAGGAGCAGGAAAAAGCAAAAAATTTCAGAATTGCACCTTGCAATGCGGAGAAATTGCTGTTTGTGCATTTACAATATTCATTGATTTTTGCCATTGAAAAACATCCAGAAATGATTGAAGCTACTGACTGAATGAAAGGAGCTGGCATCTCACTCTCTTTGAATCTTCTTATCATGCTAAGAGGAGCAGATAAAAGCAAAAAATTTCAGAATTGCACCTTGCAATGCGGAGAAATTACTGTTTGTGCATTTACAATATTCATTGATTTTTGCCATTGAAAAACATGTTATTTATATACCAGAAATGTTTGAAGCTACTGACTGAATGAAAGGAGCTGGCACCTCACTCTCTTTGAATCTTCTTTATCATGCTAAGAGGAGCGGGAAAAAGCAAAAAATTTCAGAATTGCACCTTGCAATGCGGAGAAATTACTGTTTGTGCATTTACAATATTCATTGATTTTTGCCATTGAAAAACGTCCAGAAATGATTGAAGGTACTGACTGAATGAAAGGAGCTGGCATCTCACTCTCTTTGAATCTTCTTTATCATGCTAAGAGGAGCAGGAAAAAGCAAAAAATTTCAGAATTGCACCTTGCAATGCGGAGAAATTACTGTTTGTGCATTTACAATATTCATTGGTTTTTGCCATTGAAAAACGTCCAGAAATGATTGAAGCTACTGACTGAATGAAAGGAGCTGGCATCTCACTCTCTTTGAATCTTCTTTATCATGCTAAGAGGAGCAGGAAAAAGCAAAAAATTTCAGAATTGCACCTTGCAATGCGGAGAAATTACTGTTTGTGCATTTACAATATTCATTGATTTTTGCCATTGAAAAACATCCAGAAATGATTGAAGCTACTGACTGAATGAAAGGAGCTGGCATCTCACTCTCTTTGAATCTTCTTTATCATGCTAAGAGGAGCAGGAAAAAGCAAAAAATTTCAGAATTGCACCTTGCAATGCGGAGAAATTACTGTTTGTGCATTTACAATATTCATTGATTTTTGCCATTGAAAAACATCATGTTATTCATATACCAGAAATGTTTGAAGCTACTGACTGAATGAAAGGAGCTGGCATCTCACTCTCTTTGAATCTTCTTTATCATGCTAAGAGGAGCAGGAAAAAGCAAAAAATTTCAGAATTGCACCTTGCAATGCGGAGAAATTACTGTTTGTGCATTTATAATATTCAATGATTTTTGCCATTGAAAAACGTCCAGAAATGATTGAAGCTACTGACTGAACGAAAGGAGCTGGCATCTCACTCTCTTTGAATCTTCTTTATCATGCTAAGAGGAGCAGGAAAAAGCAAAAAATTTCAGAATTGCACCTTGCAATGCGGAGAAATTACTGTTTGTGCATTTATAATATTCAATGATTTTTGCCATTGAAAAACGTCCAGAAATGATTGAAGCTACTGACTGAACGAAAGGAGCTGGCATCTCACTCTCTTTGAATCTTCTTTATCATGCTAAGAGGAGCAGGAAAAAGCAAAAAATTTCAGAATTGCACCTTGCAATGCGGAGAAATTACTGTTTGTGCATTTACAATATTCATTGATTTTTGCCATTGAAAAACATCATGTTATTCATATACCAGAAATGTTTGAAGCTACTGACTGAATGAAAGGAGCTGACATCTCACTCTCTTTGAATCTTCTTTATCATGCTAAGAGGAGCAGGAAAAAGCAAAAAATTTCAGAATTGCACCTTGCAATGCGGAGAAATTACTGTTTGTGCATTTACAATATTCATTGATTTTTGCCATTGAAAAACGTCCAGAAATGATTGAAGCTACTGACTGAATGAAAGGAGCTGGCATCTCACTCTCTTTGAATCTTCTTTATCATGCTAAGAGGAGCAGGAAAAAGCAAAAAATTTCAGAATTGCACCTTGCAATGCGGAGAAATTACTGTTTGTGCATTTACAATATTCATTGATTTTTGCCATTGAAAAACATGTTATTCATATACCAGAAATGTTTGAAGCTACTGACTGAATGAAAGGAGCTGGCACCTCACTCTCTTTGAATCTTCTTTATCATGCTAAGAGGAGCGGGAAAAAGCAAAAAATTTCAGAATTGCACCTTGCAATGCGGAGAAATTACTGTTTGTGCATTTATAATATTCAATGATTTTTGCCATTGAAAAACGTCCAGAAATGATTGAAGCTACTGACTGAACGAAAGGAGCTGGCATCTCACTCTCTTTGAATCTTCTTTATCATGCTAAGAGGAGCAGGAAAAAGCAAAAAATTTCAGAATTGCACCTTGCAATGCGGAGAAATTACTGTTTGTGCATTTACAATATTCATTGATTTTTGCCATTGAAAAACATCCAGAAATGATTGAAGCTACTGACTGAATGAAAGGAGCTGGCATCTCACTCTCTTTGAATCTTCTTTATCATGCTAAGAGGAGCAGGAAAAAGCAAAAAATTTCAGAATTGCACCTTGCAATGCGGAGAAATTACTGTTTGTGCATTTACAATATTCATTGATTTTTGCCATTGAAAAACATCATGTTATTCATATACCAGAAATGTTTGAAGCTACTGACTGAATGAAAGGAGCTGACATCTCACTCTCTTTGAATCTTCTTTATCATGCTAAGAGGAGCAGGAAAAAGCAAAAAATTTCAGAATTGCACCTTGCAATGCGGAGAAATTGCTGTTTGTGCATTTACAATATTCATTGATTTTTGCCATTGAAAAACGTCCAGAAATGATTGAAGCTACTGACTGAATGAAAGGAGCTGGCATCTCAATCTCTTTGAATCTTCTTATCATGCTAAGAGGAGCAGGAAAAAGCAAAAAATTTCAGAATTGCACCTTGCAATGCGGAGAAATTACTGTTTGTGCATTTACAATATTCATTGATTTTTGCCATTGAAAAACATGTTATTCATATACCAGAAATGTTTGAAGCTACTGACTGAATGAAAGGAGCTGGCACCTCACTCTCTTTGAATCTTCTTTATCATGCTAAGAGGAGCGGGAAAAAGCAAAAAATTTCAGAATTGCACCTTGCAATGCGGAGAAATTACTGTTTGTGCATTTACAATATTCATTGATTTTTGCCATTGAAAAACGTCCAGAAATGATTGAAGGTACTGACTGAATGAAAGGAGCTGGCATCTCACTCTCTTTGAATCTTCTTTATCATGCTAAGAGGAGCAGGAAAAAGCAAAAAATTTCAGAATTGCACCTTGCAATGCGGAGAAATTACTGTTTGTGCATTTACAATATTCATTGATTTTTGCCATTGAAAAACATCATGTTATTCATATACCAGAAATGTTTGAAGCTACTGACTGAATGAAAGGAGCTGGCATCTCACTCTCTTTGAATCTTCTTTATCATGCTAAGAGGAGCAGGAAAAAGCAAAAAATTTCAGAATTGCACCTTGCAATGTGGAGAAATTACTGTTTGTGCATTTACAATATTCATTGATTTTTACCATTGAAAAACGTCCAGAAATGATTGAAGCTACTGACTGAATGAAAGTAGCTGGCATCTCACTCTCTTTGAATCTTCTTTATCATGCTAAGAGGAGCAGGAAAAAGCAAAAAATTTCAGACTTGCACCTTGCAATGCGGAGAAATTACTGTTTGTGCATTTACAATATTCATTGATTTTTGCCATTGAAAAACGTCCAGAAATGATTGAAGGTACTGACTGAATGAAAGGAGCTGGCATCTCACTCTCTTTGAATCTTCTTTATCATGCTAAGAGGAGCAGGAAAAAGCAAAAAATTTCAGAATTGCACCTTGCAATGCGGAGAAATTACTGTTTGTGCATTTACAATATTCATTGATTTTTGCCACTGAAAAACGTCCAGAAATGATTGAAGCTACTGACTGAATGAAAGGAGCTGGCATCTCACTCTCTTTGAATCTTCTTTATCATGCTAAGAGGAGCAGGAAAAAGCAAAAAATTTCAGAATTGCACCTTGCAATGCGGAGAAATTACAGTTTGTGCATTTACAATATTCATTGATTTTTGCCATTGAAAAACATCCAGAAATGATTGAACCTACTGACTGAATGAAAGGAGCTGGCATCTCACTCTCTTTGAATCTTCTTTATCATGCTAAGAGGAGCAGGAAAAATCAAAAAATTTCAGAATTGCACCTTGCAATGCGGAGAAATTACTGTTTGTGCATTTACAATATTCATTGATTTTTGCCATTGAAAAACATGTTATTCATATACCAGAAATGTTTGAAGCTACTGACTGAATGAAAGGAGCTGGCACCTCACTCTCTTTGAATCTTCTTTATCATGCTAAGAGGAGCGGGAAAAAGCAAAAACTTTCAGAATTGCACCTTGCAATGCGGAGAAATTACTGTTTGTGCATTTACAATATTCATTGATTTTTGCCATTGAAAAACGTCCAGAAATGATTGAAGCTACTGACTGAATGAAAGGAGCTGGCATCTCACTCTCTTTGAATCTTCTTTATCATGCTAAGAGGAGCAGGAAAAAGCAATAAATTTCAGAATTGCACCTTGCAATGCGGAGAAATTACTGTTTGTGCATTTACAATATTCATTGATTTTTGCCATTGAAAAACGTCCAGAAATGATTGAAGCTACTGACTGAATGAAAGGAGCTGGCATCTCACTCTCTTTGAATCTTCTTTATCATGCTAAGAGGAGCAGGAAAAAGCAAAAAATTTCAGAATTGCACCTTGCAATGCGGAGAAATTACAGTTTGTGCATTTACAATATTCATTGATTTTTGCCATTGAAAAACATCCAGAAATGATTGAAGCTACTGACTGAATGAAAGGAGCTGGCATCTCACTCTCTTTGAATCTTCTTTATCATGCTAAGAGGAGCAGGAAAAAGCAAAAAATTTCAGAATTGCACCTTGCAATGCGGAGAAATTACTGTTTGTGCATTTACAATATTCATTGATTTTTGCCATTGAAAAACATCATGTTATTCATATACCAGAAATGTTTGAAGCTACTGACTGAATGAAAGGAGCTGGCATCTCACTCTCTTTGAATCTTCTTTATCATGCTAAGAGGAGCAGGAAAAAGCAAAAAATTTCAGAATTGCACCTTGCAATGTGGAGAAATTACTGTTTGTGCATTTACAATATTCATTGATTTTTACCATTGAAAAACGTCCAGAAATGATTGAAGCTACTGACTGAATGAAAGTAGCTGGCATCTCACTCTCTTTGAATCTTCTTTATCATGCTAAGAGGAGCAGGAAAAAGCAAAAAATTTCAGACTTGCACCTTGCAATGCGGAGAAATTACTGTTTGTGCATTTACAATATTCATTGATTTTTGCCATTGAAAAACGTCCAGAAATGATTGAAGGTACTGACTGAATGAAAGGAGCTGGCATCTCACTCTCTTTGAATCTTCTTTATCATGCTAAGAGGAGCAGGAAAAAGCAAAAAATTTCAGAATTGCACCTTGCAATGCGGAGAAATTACTGTTTGTGCATTTACAATATTCATTGATTTTTGCCACTGAAAAACGTCCAGAAATGATTGAAGCTACTGACTGAATGAAAGGAGCTGGCATCTCACTCTCTTTGAATCTTCTTTATCATGCTAAGAGGAGCAGGAAAAAGCAAAAAATTTCAGAATTGCACCTTGCAATGCGGAGAAATTACAGCTTGTGCATTTACAATATTCATTGATTTTTGCCATTGAAAAACATCCAGAAATGATTGAAGCTACTGACTGAATGAAAGGAGCTGGCATCTCACTCTCTTTGAATCTTCTTTATCATGCTAAGAGGAGCAGGAAAAAGCAAAAAATTTCAGAATTGCACCTTGCAATGCGGAGAAATTACTGTTTGTGCATTTACAATATTCATTGATTTTTGCCATTGAAAAACATCATGTTATTCATATACCAGAAATGTTTGAAGCTACTGACTGAATGAAAGGAGCTGGCATCTCACTCTCTTTGAATCTTCTTTATCATGCTAAGAGGAGCAGGAAAAAGCAAAAAATTTCAGAATTGCACCTTGCAATGTGGAGAAATTACTGTTTGTGCATTTACAATATTCATTGATTTTTACCATTGAAAAACGTCCAGAAATGATAGAAGCTACTGACTGAATGAAAGTAGCTGGCATCTCACTCTCTTTGAATCTTCTTTATCATGCTAAGAGGAGCAGGAAAAAGCAAAAAATTTCAGACTTGCACCTTGCAATGCGGAAAAATTACTGTTTGTGCATTTACAATATTCATTGATTTTTGCCATTGAAAAACATCATGTTATTCATATACCAGAAATGTTTGAAGCTACTGACTGAATGAAAGGAGCTGGCATCTCACTCTCTTTGAATCTTCTTTATCATGCTAAGAGGAGCAGGAAAAAGCAAAAAATTTCAGAATTGCACCTTGCAATGCGGAGAAATTACTGTTTGTGCATTTACAATATTCATTGATTTTTGCCATTGAAAAACATCATGTTATTCATATATCAGAAATGTTTGAAGCTACTGACTGAATGAAAGGAGCTGGCATCTCACTCTCTTTGAATCTTCTTTATCATGCTAAGAGGAGCAGGAAAAAGCAAAAAATTTCAGAATTGCACCTTGCAATTCGGAGAAATTACTGTTTGTGCATTTACAATATTCATTGATTTTTGCCATTGAAAAACGTCCAGAAATGATTGAAGCTACTGACTGAATGAAAGGAGCTGGCATCTCACTCTCTTTGAATCTTCTTTATCATGCTAAGAGGAGCAGGAAAAATCAAAAAATTTCAGAATTGCACCTTGCAATGCGGAGAAATTACTGTTTGTGCATTTACAATATTCATTGATTTTTGCCATTGAAAAACATGTTATTCATATACCAGAAATGTTTGAAGCTACTGACTGAATGAAAGGAGCTGGCACCTCACTCTCTTTGAATCTTCTTTATCATGCTAAGAGGAGCGGGAAAAAGCAAAAAATTTCAGAATTGCACCTTGCAATGCGGAGAAATTACTGTTTGTGCATTTACAATATTCATTGATTTTTGCCATTGAAAAACGTCCAGAAATGATTGAAGGTACTGACTAAATGAAAGGAGCTGGCATCTCACTCTCTTTGAATCTTCTTTATCATGCTAAGAGGAGCAGGAAAAAGCAAAAAATTTCAGAATTGCACCTTGCAATGCGGAGAAATTACTGTTTGTGCATTTACAATATTCATTGATTTTTGCCATTGAAAAACGTCCAGAAATGATTGAAGCTACTGACTGAATGAAAGGAGCTGGCATCTCACTCTCTTTGAATCTTCTTTATCATGCTAAGAGGAGCAGGAAAAAGCAAAAAATTTCAGAATTGCACCTTGCAATACGGAGAAATTACAGTTTGTGCATTTACAATATTCATTGATTTTTGCCATTGAAAAACATCCAGAAATGATTGAAGCTACTGACTGAATGAAAGGAGCTGGCATCTCACTCTCTTTGAATCTTCTTTATCATGCTAAGAGGAGCAGGAAAAAGCAAAAAATTTCAGACTTGCACCTTGCAATGCGGAGAAATTACTGTTTGTGCATTTACAATATTCATTGATTTTTGCCATTGAAAAACATCATGTTATTCATATACCAGAAATGTTTGAAGCTACTGACTGAATGAAAGGAGCTGGCATCTCACTCTCTTTGAATCTTCTTTATCATGCTAAGAGGAGCAGGAAAAAGCAAAAAATTTCAGAATTGCACCTTGCAATGCGGAGAAATTACTGTTTGTGCATTTACAATATTCATTGATTTTTGCCATTGAAAAACGTCCAGAAATGATTGAAGCTACTGACTGAATGAAAGGAGCTGGCATCTCACTCTCTTTGAATCTTGTTTATCATGCTAAGAGGAGCAGGAAAAAGCAAAAAATTTCAGAAATGCACCTTGCAATGCGGAGAAATTACTGTTTGTGCATTTACAATATTCATTGATTTTTGCCATTGAAAAACGTCCAGAAATGATTGAAGCTACTGACTGAATGAAAGGAGCTGGCATCTCACTCTCTTTGAATCTTCTTTATCATGCTAAGAGGAGCAGGAAAAAGCAAAAAATTTCAGAATTGCACCTTGCAATGCGGAGAAATTACTGTTTGTGCATTTACAATATTCATTGATTTTTGCCATTGAAAAACATCATGTTATTCATATACCAGAAATGATTGAAGCTACTGACTGAATGAAAGGAGCTGGCATCTCACTCTCTTTGAATCTTCTTTATCATGCTAAGAGGAGCAGGAAAAAGTAAAAAATTTCAGAATTGTACCTTGCAATGCGGAGAAATTACTGTTTGTGCATTTATAATATTCAATGATTTTTGCCATTGAAAAACGTCCAGAAATGATTGAAGCTACTGACTGAACGAAAGGAGCTGGCATCTCACTCTCTTTGAATCTTCTTTATCATGCTAAGAGGAGCAGGAAAAAGCAAAAAATTTCAGAATTGCACCTTGCAATGCGGAGAAATTACTGTTTGTGCATTTACAATATTCATTGATTTTTGCCATTGAAAAACGTCCAGAAATGATTGAAGCTACTGACTGAATGAAAGGAGCTGGCATCTCACTCTCTTTGAATCTTCTTTATCATGCTAAGAGGAGCAGGAAAAAGCAAAAAATTTCAGAATTGCACCTTGCAATGCGGAGAAATTACTGTTTGTGCATTTACAATATTCATTGATTTTTGCCATTGAAAAACATCATGTTATTCATATACCAGAAATGTTTGAAGCTACTGACTGAATGAAAGGAGCTGACATCTCACTCTCTTTGAATCTTCTTTATCATGCTAAGAGGAGCAGGAAAAAGCAAAAAATTTCAGAATTGCACCTTGCAATGCGGAGAAATTACTGTTTGTGCATTTACAATATTCATTGATTTTTGCCATTGAAAAACGTCCAGAAATGATTGAAGCTACTGACTGAATGAAAGGAGCTGGCATCTCACTCTCTTTGAATCTTCTTTATCATGCTAAGAGGAGCAGGAAAAAGCAAAAAATTTCAGAATTGCACCTTGCAATGCGGAGAAATTACTGTTTGTGCATTTACAATATTCATTGATTTTTGCCATTGAAAAACATCATGTTATTCATATACCAGAAATGTTTGAAGCTACTGACTGAATGAAAGGAGCTGGCATCTCACTCTCTTTGAATCTTCTTTATCATGCTAAGAGGAGCAGGAAAAAGCAAAAAATTTCAGAATTGCACCTTGCAATTCGGAGAAATTACTGTTTGTGCATTTACAATATTCATTGATTTTTGCCATTGAAAAACGTCCAGAAATGATTGAAGCTACTGACTGAATGAAAGGAGCTGGCATCTCACTCTCTTTGAATCTTCTTTATCATGCTAAGAGGAGCAGGAAAAATCAAAAAATTTCAGAATTGCACCTTGCAATGCGGAGAAATTACTGTTTGTGCATTTACAATATTCATTGATTTTTGCCATTGAAAAACATGTTATTCATATACCAGAAATGTTTGAAGCTACTGACTGAATGAAAGGAGCTGGCACCTCACTCTCTTTGAATCTTCTTTATCATGCTAAGAGGAGCGGGAAAAAGCAAAAAATTTCAGAATTGCACCTTGCAATGCGGAGAAATTACTGTTTGTGCATTTACAATATTCATTGATTTTTGCCATTGAAAAACGTCCAGAAATGATTGAAGGTACTGACTAAATGAAAGGAGCTGGCATCTCACTCTCTTTGAATCTTCTTTATCATGCTAAGAGGAGCAGGAAAAAGCAAAAAATTTCAGAATTGCACCTTGCAATGCGGAGAAATTACTGTTTGTGCATTTACAATATTCATTGATTTTTGCCATTGAAAAACGTCCAGAAATGATTGAAGCTACTGACTGAATGAAAGGAGCTGGCATCTCACTCTCTTTGAATCTTCTTTATCATGCTAAGAGGAGCAGGAAAAAGCAAAACATTTCAGAATTGCACCTTGCAATACGGAGAAATTACAGTTTGTGCATTTACAATATTCATTGATTTTTGCCATTGAAAAACATCCAGAAATGATTGAAGCTACTGACTGAATGAAAGGAGCTGGCATCTCACTCTCTTTGAATCTTCTTTATCATGCTAAGAGGAGCAGGAAAAAGCAAAAAATTTCAGACTTGCACCTTGCAATGCGGAGAAATTACTGTTTGTGCATTTACAATATTCATTGATTTTTGCCATTGAAAAACATCATGTTATTCATATACCAGAAATGTTTGAAGCTACTGACTGAATGAAAGGAGCTGGCATCTCACTCTCTTTGAATCTTCTTTATCATGCTAAGAGGAGCAGGAAAAAGCAAAAAATTTCAGAATTGCACCTTGCAATGCGGAGAAATTACTGTTTGTGCATTTACAATATTCATTGATTTTTGCCATTGAAAAACGTCCAGAAATGATTGAAGCTACTGACTGAATGAAAGGAGCTGGCATCTCACTCTCTTTGAATCTTGTTTATCATGCTAAGAGGAGCAGGAAAAAGCAAAAAATTTCAGAAATGCACCTTGCAATGCGGAGAAATTACTGTTTGTGCATTTACAATATTCATTGATTTTTGCCATTGAAAAACGTCCAGAAATGATTGAAGCTACTGACTGAATGAAAGGAGCTGGCATCTCACTCTCTTTGAATCTTCTTTATCATGCTAAGAGGAGCAGGAAAAAGCAAAAAATTTCAGAATTGCACCTTGCAATGCGGAGAAATTACTGTTTGTGCATTTACAATATTCATTGATTTTTGCCATTGAAAAACATCATGTTATTCATATACCAGAAATGATTGAAGCTACTGACTGAATGAAAGGAGCTGGCATCTCACTCTCTTTGAATCTTCTTTATCATGCTAAGAGGAGCAGGAAAAAGTAAAAAATTTCAGAATTGTACCTTGCAATGCGGAGAAATTACTGTTTGTGCATTTATAATATTCAATGATTTTTGCCATTGAAAAACGTCCAGAAATGATTGAAGCTACTGACTGAACGAAAGGAGCTGGCATCTCACTCTCTTTGAATCTTCTTTATCATGCTAAGAGGAGCAGGAAAAAGCAAAAAATTTCAGAATTGCACCTTGCAATGCGGAGAAATTACTGTTTGTGCATTTACAATATTCATTGATTTTTGCCATTGAAAAACGTCCAGAAATGATTGAAGCTACTGACTGAATGAAAGGAGCTGGCATCTCACTCTCTTTGAATCTTCTTTATCATGCTAAGAGGAGCAGGAAAAAGCAAAAAATTTCAGAATTGCACCTTGCAATACGGAGAAATTACTGTTTGTGCATTTACAATATTCATTGATTTTTGCCATTGAAAAACATCATGTTATTCATATACCAGAAATGTTTGAAGCTACTGACTGAATGAAAGGAGCTGACATCTCACTCTCTTTGAATCTTCTTTATCATGCTAAGAGGAGCAGGAAAAAGCAAAAAATTTCAGAATTGCACCTTGCAATGCGGAGAAATTACTGTTTGTGCATTTACAATATTCATTGATTTTTGCCATTGAAAAACGTCCAGAAATGATTGAAGCTACTGACTGAATGAAAGGAGCTGGCATCTCACTCTCTTTGAATCTTCTTTATCATGCTAAGAGGAGCAGGAAAAAGCAAAAAATTTCAGAATTGCACCTTGCAATGCGGAGAAATTACTGTTTGTGCATTTACAATATTCATTGATTTTTGCCATTGAAAAACATCATGTTATTCATATACCAGAAATGTTTGAAGCTACTGACTGAATGAAAGGAGCTGGCATCTCACTCTCTTTGAATCTTCTTTATCATGCTAAGAGGAGCAGGAAAAAGCAAAAAATTTCAGAATTGCACCTTGCAATGTGGAGAAATTACTGTTTGTGCATTTACAATATTCATTGATTTTTGCCATTGAAAAACATCATGTTATTCATATACCAGAAATGTTTGAAGCTACTGACTGAATGAAAGGAGCTGGCATCTCACTCTCTTTGAATCTTCTTTATCATGCTAAGAGGAGCAGGAAAAAGCAAAAAATTTCAGAATTGCACCTTGCAATGTGGAGAAATTACTGTTTGTGCATTTACAATATTCATTGATTTTTACCATTGAAAAACGTCCAGAAATGATTGAAGCTACTGACTGAATGAAAGTAGCTGGCATCTCACTCTCTTTGAATCTTCTTTATCATGCTAAGAGGAGCAGGAAAAAGCAAAAAATTTCAGACTTGCACCTTGCAATGCGGAGAAATTACTGTTTGTGCATTTACAATATTCATTGATTTTTACCATTGAAAAACGTCCAGAAATGATTGAAGCTACTGACTGAATGAAAGTAGCTGGCATCTCACTCTCTTTGAATCTTCTTTATCATGCTAAGAGGAGCAGGAAAAAGCAAAAAATTTCAGACTTGCACCTTGCAATGCGGAGAAATTACTGTTTGTGCATTTACAATATTCATTGATTTTTGCCATTGAAAAACATCATGTTATTCATATACCAGAAATGTTTGAAGCTACTGACTGAATCAAAGGAGCTGGCATCTCACTCTCTTTGAATCTTCTTTATCATGCTAAGAGGAGCAGGAAAAAGCAAAAAATTTCAGAATTGCACCTTGCAATGCGGAGAAATTACTGTTTGTGCATTTACAATATTCATTGATTTTTGCCATTGAAAAACGTCCAGAAATGATTGAAGCTACTGACTGAATGAAAGGAGCTGGCATCTCACTCTCTTTGAATCTTCTTTATCATGCTAAGAGGAGCAGGAAAAAGCAAAAAATTTCAGAATTGCACCTTGCAATGCGGAGAAATTACTGTTTGTGCATATACAATATTCATTGATTTTTGCCATTGAAAAACGTCCAGAAATGATTGAAGCTACTGATTGAATGAAAGGAGCTGGCATCTCACTCTCTTTGAATCTTCTTTATCATGCTAAGAGGAGCAGGAAAAAGCAAAAAATTTCAGAATTGCACCTTGCAATGCGGAGAAATTACTGTTTGTGCATTTACAATATTCATTGATTTTTGCCATTGAAAAACATGTTATTCATATACCAGAAATGTTTGAAGCTACTGACTGAATGAAAGGAGCTGGCACCTCACTCTCTTTGAATCTTCTTTATCATGCTAAGAGGAGCGGGAAAAAGCAAAAAATTTCAGAATTGCACCTTGCAATGCGGAGAAATTACTGTTTGTGCATTTACAATATTCATTGATTTTTGCCATTGAAAAACGTCCAGAAATGATTGAAGGTACTGACTGAATGAAAGGAGCTGGCATCTCACTCTCTTTGAATCTTCTTTATCATGCTAAGAGGAGCAGGAAAAAGCAAAAAATTTCAGAATTGCACCTTGCAATGCGGAGAAATTACTGTTTGTGCATTTACAATATTCATTGATTTTTGCCATTGAAAAACGTCCAGAAATGATTGAAGCTACTGACTGAATGAAAGGAGCTGGCATCTCACTCTCTTTGAATCTTCTTTATCATGCTAAGAGGAGCAGGAAAAAGCAAAAAATTTCAGAATTGCACCTTGCAATGCGGAGAAATTACTGTTTGTGCATTTACAATATTCATTGATTTTTGCCATTGAAAAACATCATGTTATTCATATACCAGAAATGTTTGAAGCTACTGACTGAATGAAAGGAGTTGGCATCTCACTCTCTTTGAATCTTCTTTATCATGCTAAGAGGAGCAGGAAAAAGCAAAAAATTTCAGAATTGCACCTTGCAATGCTGAGAAATTACTGTTTGTGCATTTACAATATTCATTGATTTTTGCCATTGAAAAACGTCCAGAAATGATTGAAGCTACTGACTGAATGAAAGGAGCTGGCATCTCACTCTCTTTGAATCTTCTTTATCATGCTAAGAGGAGCAGGAAAAAGCAAAAAATTTCAGAATTGCACCTTGCAATGCGGAGAAATTACTGTTTGTGCATTTACAATATTCATTGATTTTTGCCATTGAAAAACGTCCAGAAATGATTGAAGCTACTGACTGAATGAAAGGAGCTGGCATCTCACTCTCTTTGAATCTTCTTTATCATGCTAAGAGGAGCAGGAAAAAGCAAAAAATTTCAGAATTGCACCTTGCAATGCGGAGAAATTACTGTTTGTGCATTTACAATATTCATTGATTTTTGCCATTGAAAAACATCATGTTATTCATATACCAGAAATGTTTGAAGCTACTGACTGAATGAAAGGAGCTGACATCTCACTCTCTTTGAATCTTCTTTATCATGCTAAGAGGAGCAGGAAAAAGCAAAAAATTTCAGAATTGCACCTTGCAATGCGGAGAAATTACTGTTTGTGCATTTACAATATTCATTGATTTTTGCCATTGAAAAACGTCCAGAAATGATTGAAGCTACTGACTGAATGAAAGGAGCTGGCATCTCACTCTCTTTGAATCTTCTTTATCATGCTAAGAGGAGCAGGAAAAAGCAAAAAATTTCAGAATTGCACCTTGCAATGCGGAGAAATTACTGTTTGTGCATTTACAATATTCATTGATTTTTGCCATTGAAAAACATCATGTTATTCATATACCAGAAATGTTTGAAGCTACTGACTGAATGAAAGGAGCTGGCATCTCACTCTCTTTGAATCTTCTTTATCATGCTAAGAGGAGCAGGAAAAAGCAAAAAATTTCAGAATTGCACCTTGCAATGTGGAGAAATTACTGTTTGTGCATTTACAATATTCATTGATTTTTGCCATTGAAAAACATCATGTTATTCATATACCAGAAATGTTTGAAGCTACTGACTGAATGAAAGGAGCTGGCATCTCACTCTCTTTGAATCTTCTTTATCATGCTAAGAGGAGCAGGAAAAAGCAAAAAATTTCAGAATTGCACCTTGCAATGTGGAGAAATTACTGTTTGTGCATTTACAATATTCATTGATTTTTACCATTGAAAAACGTCCAGAAATGATTGAAGCTACTGACTGAATGAAAGTAGCTGGCATCTCACTCTCTTTGAATCTTCTTTATCATGCTAAGAGGAGCAGGAAAAAGCAAAAAATTTCAGACTTGCACCTTGCAATGCGGAGAAATTACTGTTTGTGCATTTACAATATTCATTGATTTTTGCCATTGAAAAACATCATGTTATTCATATACCAGAAATGTTTGAAGCTACTGACTGAATGAAAGGAGCTGGCATCTCACTCTCTTTGAATCTTCTTTATCATGCTAAGAGGAGCAGGAAAAAGCAAAAAATTTCAGAATTGCACATTGCAATGTGGAGAAATTACTGTTTGTGCATTTACAATATTCATTGATTTTTACCATTGAAAAACGTCCAGAAATGATTGAAGCTACTGACTGAATGAAAGTAGCTGGCATCTCACTCTCTTTGAATCTTCTTTATCATGCTAAGAGGAGCAGGAAAAAGCAAAAAATTTCAGACTTGCACCTTGCAATGCGGAGAAATTACTGTTTGTGCATTTACAATATTCATTGATTTTTGCCATTGAAAAACATCATGTTATTCATATACCAGAAATGTTTGAAGCTACTGACTGAATCAAAGGAGCTGGCATCTCACTCTCTTTGAATCTTTATCATGCTAAGAGGAGCAGGAAAAAGCAAAAAATTTCAGAATTGCACCTTGCAATGCGGAGAAATTACTGTTTGTGCATTTACAATATTCATTGATTTTTGCCATTGAAAAACGTCCAGAAATGATTGAAGCTACTGACTGAATGAAAGGAGCTGGCATCTCACTCTCTTTGAATCTTCTTTATCATGCTAAGAGGAGCAGGAAAAAGCAAAAAATTTCAGAATTCCACCTTGCAATGCGGAGAAATTACTGTTTGTGCATTTACAATATTCATTGATTTTGCCATTGAAAAACATCATGTTATTCATATACCAGAAATGTTTGAAGCTACTGACTGAATCAAAGGAGCTGGCATCTCACTCTCTTTGAATCTTCTTTATCATGCTAAGAGGAGCAGGAAAAAGCAAAAAATTTCAGAATTGCACCTTGCAATGCGGAGAAATTACTGTTTGTGCATTTACAATATTCATTGATTTTTGCCATTGAAAAACGTCCAGAAATGATTGAAGCTACTGACTGAATGAAAGGAGCTGGCATCTCACTCTCTTTGAATCTTCTTTATCATGCTAAGAGGAGCAGGAAAAAGCAAAAAATTTCAGAATTGCACCTTGCAATGCGGAGAAATTACTGTTTGTGCATATACAATATTCATTGATTTTTGCCATTGAAAAACGTCCAGAAATGATTGAAGCTACTGATTGAATGAAAGGAGCTGGCATCTCACTCTCTTTGAATCTTCTTTATCATGCTAAGAGGAGCAGGAAAAAGCAAAAAATTTCAGAATTGCACCTTGCAATGCGGAGAAATTATTGTTTGTGCATTTACAATATTCATTGATTTTTGCCATTGAAAAACATGTTATTCATATACCAGAAATGTTTGAAGCTACTGACTGAATGAAAGGAGCTGGCACCTCACTCTCTTTGAATCTTCTTTATCATGCTAAGAGGAGCGGGAAAAAGCAAAAAATTTCAGAATTGCACCTTGCAATGCGGAGAAATTACTGTTTGTACATTTACAATATTCATTGATTTTTGCCATTGAAAAACGTCCAGAAATGATTGAAGGTACTGACTGAATGAAAGGAGCTGGCATCTCACTCTCTTTGAATCTTCTTTATCATGCTAAGAGGAGCAGGAAAAAGCAAAAAATTTCAGAATTGCACCTTGCAATGCGGAGAAATTACTGTTTGTGCATTTACAATATTCATTGATTTTTGAAAATTGAAAAACGTCCAGAAATGATTGAAGCTACTGACTGAATGAAAGGAGCTGGCATCTCACTCTCTTTGAATCTTCTTTATCATGCTAAGAGGAGCAGGAAAAAGCAAAAAATTTCAGAATTGCACCTTGCAATGCGGAGAAATTACTGTTTGTGCATTTACAATATTCATTGATTTTTGCCATTGAAAAACATCATGTTATTCATATACCAGAAATGTTTGAAGCTACTGACTGAATGAAAGGAGTTGGCATCTCACTCTCTTTGAATCTTCTTTATCATGCTAAGAGGAGCAGGAAAAAGCAAAAAATTTCAGAATTGCACCTTGCAATGCGGAGAAATTACTGTTTGTGCATTTACAATATTCATTGATTTTTGCCATTGAAAAACGTCCAGAAATGATTGAAGCTACTGACTGAATGAAAGGAGCTGGCATCTCACTCTCTTTGAATCTTCTTTATCATGCTAAGAGGAGCAGGAAAAAGCAAAAAATTTCAGAATTGCACCTTGCAATGCGGAGAAATTACTGTTTGTGCATTTACAATATTCATTGATTTTTGCCATTGAAAAACGTCAAGAAATGATTGAAGCTACTGACTGAATGAAAGGAGCTGGCATCTCACTCTCTTTGAATCTTCTTTATCATGCTAAGAGGAGCAGGAAAAAGCAAAAAATTTCAGAATTGCACCTTGCAATGCGGAGAAATTACTGTTTGTGCATTTACAATATTCATTGATTTTTGCCATTGAAAAACATCATGTTATTCATATACCAGAAATGTTTGAAGCTACTGACTGAATGAAAGGAGCTGACATCTCACTCTCTTTGAATCTTCTTTATCATGCTAAGAGGAGCAGGAAAAAGCAAAAAATTTCAGAATTGCACCTTGCAATGCGGAGAAATTACTGTTTGTGCATTTACAATATTCATTGATTTTTGCCATTGAAAAACGTCCAGAAATGATTGAAGCTACTGACTGAATGAAAGGAGCTGGCATCTCACTCTCTTTGAATCTTCTTTATCATGCTAAGAGGAGCAGGAAAAAGCAAAAAATTTCAGAATTGCACCTTGCAATGCGGAGAAATTACTGTTTGTGCATTTACAATATTCATTGATTTTTGCCATTGAAAAACATCATGTTATTCATATACCAGAAATGTTTGAAGCTACTGACTGAATGAAAGGAGCTGGCATCTCACTCTCTTTGAATCTTCTTTATCATGCTAAGAGGAGCAGGAAAAAGCAAAAAATTTCAGAATTGCACCTTGCAATGTGGAGAAATTACTGTTTGTGCATTTACAATATTCATTGATTTTTGCCATTGAAAAACATCATGTTATTCATATACCAGAAATGTTTGAAGCTACTGACTGAATGAAAGGAGCTGGCATCTCACTCTCTTTGAATCTTCTTTATCATGCTAAGAGGAGCAGGAAAAAGCAAAAAATTTCAGAATTGCACCTTGCAATGTGGAGAAATTACTGTTTGTGCATTTACAATATTCATTGATTTTTACCATTGAAAAACGTCCAGAAATGATTGAAGCTACTGACTGAATGAAAGTAGCTGGCATCTCACTCTCTTTGAATCTTCTTTATCATGCTAAGAGGAGCAGGAAAAAGCAAAAAATTTCAGACTTGCACCTTGCAATGCGGAGAAATTACTGTTTGTGCATTTACAATATTCATTGATTTTTGCCATTGAAAAACATCATGTTATTCATATACCAGAAATGTTTGAAGCTACTGACTGAATGAAAGGAGCTGGCATCTCACTCTCTTTGAATCTTCTTTATCATGCTAAGAGGAGCAGGAAAAAGCAAAAAATTTCAGAATTGCACCTTGCAATGTGGAGAAATTACTGTTTGTGCATTTACAATATTCATTGATTTTTACCATTGAAAAACGTCCAGAAATGATTGAAGCTACTGACTGAATGAAAGTAGCTGGCATCTCACTCTCTTTGAATCTTCTTTATCATGCTAAGAGGAGCAGGAAAAAGCAAAAAATTTCAGACTTGCACCTTGCAATGCGGAGAAATTACTGTTTGTGCATTTACAATATTCATTGATTTTTGCCATTGAAAAACATCATGTTATTCATATACCAGAAATGTTTGAAGCTACTGACTGAATCAAAGGAGCTGGCATCTCACTCTCTTTGAATCTTCTTTATCATGCTAAGAGGAGCAGGAAAAAGCAAAAAATTTCAGAATTGCACCTTGCAATGCGGAGAAATTACTGTTTGTGCATTTACAATATTCATTGATTTTTGCCTTTGAAAAACATCATGTTATTCATATACCAGAAATGTTTGAAGCTACTGACTGAATGAAAGGAGCTGACATCTCACTCTCTTTGAATCTTCTTTATCATGCTAAGAGGAGCAGGAAAAAGCAAAAAATTTCAGAATTGCACCTTGCAATGCGGAGAAATTACTGTTTGTGCATTTACAATATTCATTGATTTTTGCCATTGAAAAACGTCCAGAAATGATTGAAGCTACTGACTGAATGAAAGGAGCTGGCATCTCACTCTCTTTGAATCTTCTTTATCATGCTAAGAGGAGCAGGAAAAAGCAAAAAATTTCAGAATTGCACCTTGCAATGCGGAGAAATTACTGTTTGTGCATTTACAATATTCATTGATTTTTGCCATTGAAAAACATCATGTTATTCATATACCAGAAATGTTTGAAGCTACTGACTGAATGAAAGGAGCTGACATCTCACTCTCTTTGAATCTTCTTTATCATGCTAAGAGGAGCAGGAAAAAGCAAAAAATTTCAGAATTGCACCTTGCAATGTGGAGAAATTACTGTTTGTGCATTTACAATATTCATTGATTTTTGCCATTGAAAATCATCATGTTATTCATATACCAGAAATGTTTGAAGCTACTGACTGAATGAAAGGAGCTGGCATCTCACTCTCTTTGAATCTTCTTTATCATGCTAAGAGGAGCAGGAAAAAGCAAAAAATTTCAGAATTGCACCTTGCAATGTGGAGAAATAACTGTTTGTGCATTTACAATATTCATTGATTTTTACCATTGAAAAACGTCCAGAAATGATTGAAGCTACTGACTGAATGAAAGTAGCTGGCATCTCACTCTCTTTGAATCTTCTTTATCATGCTAAGAGGAGCAGGAAAAAGCAAAAAAATTCAGACTTGCACCTTGCAATGCGGAGAAATTACTGTTTGTGCATTTACAATATTCATTGATTTTTGCCATTGAAAAACATCATGTTATTCATATACCAGAAATGTTTGAAGCTACTGACTGAATGAAAGGAGCTGGCATCTCACTCTCTTTGAATCTTCTTTATCATGCTAAGAGGAGCAGGAAAAAGCAAAAAATTTCAGAATTGCACCTTGCAATGTGGAGAAATTACTGTTTGTGCATTTACAATATTCATTGATTTTTACCATTGAAAAACGTCCAGAAATGATTGAAGCTACTGACTGAATGAAAGTAGCTGGCATCTCACTCTCTTTGAATCTTCTTTATCATGCTAAGAGGAGCAGGAAAAAGCAAAAAATTTCAGACTTGCACCTTGCAATGCGGAGAAATTACTGTTTGTGCATTTACAATATTCATTGATTTTTGCCATTGAAAAACATCATGTTATTCATATACCAGAAATGTTTGAAGCTACTGACTGAATCAAAGGAGCTGGCATCTCACTCTCTTTGAATCTTCTTTATCATGCTAAGAGGAGCAGGAAAAAGCAAAAAATTTCAGAATTGCACCTTGCAATGCGGAGAAATTACTGTTTGTGCATTTACAATATTCATTGATTTTTGCCATTGAAAAACGTCCAGAAATGATTGAAGCTACTGACTGAATGAAAGGAGCTGGCATCTCACTCTCTTTGAATCTTCTTTATCATGCTAAGAGGAGCAGGAAAAAGCAAAAAATTTCAGAATTGCACCTTGCAATGCGGAGAAATTACTGTTTGTGCATATACAATATTCATTGATTTTTGCCATTGAAAAACGTCCAGAAATGATTGAAGCTACTGATTGAATGAAAGGAGCTGGCATCTCACTCTCTTTGAATCTTCTTTATCATGCTAAGAGGAGCAGGAAAAAGCAAAAAATTTCAGAATTGCACCTTGCAATGCGGAGAAATTACTGTTTGTGCATTTACAATATTCATTGATTTTTGCCATTGAAAAACATGTTATTCATATACCAGAAATGTTTGAAGCTACTGACTGAATGAAAGGAGCTGGCACCTCACTCTCTTTGAATCTTCTTTATCATGCTAAGAGGAGCGGGAAAAAGCAAAAAATTTCAGAATTGCACCTTGCAATGCGGAGAAATTACTGTTTGTGCATTTACAATATTCATTGATTTTTGCCATTGAAAAACGTCCAGAAATGATTGAAGGTACTGACTGAATGAAAGGAGCTGGCATCTCACTCTCTTTGAATCTTCTTTATCATGCTAAGAGGAGCAGGAAAAAGCAAAAAATTTCAGAATTGCACCTTGCAATGCGGAGAAATTACTGTTTGTGCATTTACAATATTCATTGATTTTTGCCATTGAAAAACGTCCAGAAATGATTGAAGCTACTGACTGAATGAAAGGAGCTGGCATCTCACTCTCTTTGAATCTTCTTTATCATGCTAAGAGGAGCAGGAAAAAGCAAAAAATTTCAGAATTGCACCTTGCAATGCGGAGAAATTACTGTTTGTGCATTTACAATATTCATTGATTTTTGCCATTGAAAAACATCATGTTATTCATATACCAGAAATGTTTGAAGCTACTGACTGAATGAAAGGAGTTGGCATCTCACTCTCTTTGAATCTTCTTTATCATGCTAAGAGGAGCAGGAAAAAGCAAAAAATTTCAGAATTGCACCTTGCAATGCTGAGAAATTACTGTTTGTGCATTTACAATATTCATTGATTTTTGCCATTGAAAAACGTCCAGAAATGATTGAAGCTACTGACTGAATGAAAGGAGCTGGCATCTCACTCTCTTTGAATCTTCTTTATCATGCTAAGAGGAGCAGGAAAAAGCAAAAAATTTCAGAATTGCACCTTGCAATGCGGAGAAATTACTGTTTGTGCATTTACAATATTCATTGATTTTTGCCATTGAAAAACGTCCAGAAATGATTGGAGCTACTGACTGAATGAAAGGAGCTGGCATCTCACTCTCTTTGAATCTTCTTTATCATGCTAAGAGGAGCAGGAAAAAGCAAAAAATTTCAGAATTGCACCTTGCAATGCGGAGAAATTACTGTTTGTGCATTTACAATATTCATTGATTTTTGCCATTGAAAAACATCATGTTATTCATATACCAGAAATGTTTGAAGCTACTGACTGAATGAAAGGAGCTGACATCTCACTCTCTTTGAATCTTCTTTATCATGCTAAGAGGAGCAGGAAAAAGCAAAAAATTTCAGAATTGCACCTTGCAATGCGGAGAAATTACTGTTTGTGCATTTACAATATTCATTGATTTTTGCCATTGAAAAACGTCCAGAAATGATTGAAGCTACTGACTGAATGAAAGGAGCTGGCATCTCACTCTCTTTGAATCTTCTTTATCATGCTAAGAGGAGCAGGAAAAAGCAAAAAATTTCAGAATTGCACCTTGCAATGCGGAGAAATTACTGTTTGTGCATTTACAATATTCATTGATTTTTGCCATTGAAAAACATCATGTTATTCATATACCAGAAATGTTTGAAGCTACTGACTGAATGAAAGGAGCTGGCATCTCACTCTCTTTGAATCTTCTTTATCATGCTAAGAGGAGCAGGAAAAAGCAAAAAATTTCAGAATTGCACCTTGCAATGTGGAGAAATTACTGTTTGTGCATTTACAATATTCATTGATTTTTGCCATTGAAAAACATCATGTTATTCATATACCAGAAATGTTTGAAGCTACTGACTGAATGAAAGGAGCTGGCATCTCACTCTCTTTGAATCTTCTTTATCATGCTAAAAGGAGCAGGAAAAAGCAAAAAATTTCAGAATTGCACCTTGCAATGTGGAGAAATTACTGTTTGTGCATTTACAATATTCATTGATTTTTACCATTGAAAAACGTCCAGAAATGATTGAAGCTACTGACTGAATGAAAGTAGCTGGCATCTCACTCTCTTTGAATCTTCTTTATCATGCTAAGAGGAGCAGGAAAAAGCAAAAAATTTCAGACTTGCACCTTGCAATGCGGAGAAATTACTGTTTGTGCATTTACAATATTCATTGATTTTTGCCATTGAAAAACATCATGTTATTCATATACCAGAAATGTTTGAAGCTACTGACTGAATGAAAGGAGCTGGCATCTCACTCTCTTTGAATCTTCTTTATCATGCTAAGAGGAGCAGGAAAAAGCAAAAAATTTCAGAATTGCACCTTGCAATGTGGAGAAATTACTGTTTGTGCATTTACAATATTCATTGATTTTTACCATTGAAAAACGTCCAGAAATGATTGAAGCTACTGACTGAATGAAAGTAGCTGGCATCTCACTCTCTTTGAATCTTCTTTATCATGCTAAGAGGAGCAGGAAAAAGCAAAAAATTTCAGACTTGCACCTTGCAATGCGGAGAAATTACTGTTTGTGCATTTACAATATTCATTGATTTTTGCCATTGAAAAACATCATGTTATTCATATACCAGAAATGTTTGAAGCTACTGACTGAATCAAAGGAGCTGGCATCTCACTCTCTTTGAATCTTTATCATGCTAAGAGGAGCAGGAAAAAGCAAAAAATTTCAGAATTGCACCTTGCAATGCGGAGAAATTACTGTTTGTGCATTTACAATATTCATTGATTTTTGCCATTGAAAAACGTCCAGAAATGATTGAAGCTACTGACTGAATGAAAGGAGCTGGCATCTCACTCTCTTTGAATCTTCTTTATCATGCTAAGAGGAGCAGGAAAAAGCAAAAAATTTCAGAATTGCACCTTGCAATGCGGAGAAATTACTGTTTGTGCATTTACAATATTCATTGATTTTGCCATTGAAAAACATCATGTTATTCATATACCAGAAATGTTTGAAGCTACTGACTGAATCAAAGGAGCTGGCATCTCACTCTCTTTGAATCTTCTTTATCATGCTAAGAGGAGCAGGAAAAAGCAAAAAATTTCAGAATTGCACCTTGCAATGCGGAGAAATTACTGTTTGTGCATTTACAATATTCATTGATTTTTGCCATTGAAAAACGTCCAGAAATGATTGAAGCTACTGACTGAATGAAAGGAGCTGGCATCTCACTCTCTTTGAATCTTCTTTATCATGCTAAGAGGAGCAGGAAAAAGCAAAAAATTTCAGAATTGCACCTTGCAATGCGGAGAAATTACTGTTTGTGCATATACAATATTCATTGATTTTTGCCATTGAAAAACGTCCAGAAATGATTGAAGCTACTGATTGAATGAAAGGAGCTGGCATCTCACTCTCTTTGAATCTTCTTTATCATGCTAAGAGGAGCAGGAAAAAGCAAAAAATTTCAGAATTGCACCTTGCAATGCGGAGAAATTACTGTTTGTGCATTTACAATATTCATTGATTTTTGCCATTGAAAAACATGTTATTCATATACCAGAAATGTTTGAAGCTACTGACTGAATGAAAGGAGCTGGCACCTCACTCTCTTTGAATCTTCTTTATCATGCTAAGAGGAGCGGGAAAAAGCAAAAAATTTCAGAATTGCACCTTGCAATGCGGAGAAATTACTGTTTGTGCATTTACAATATTCATTGATTTTTGCCATTGAAAAACGTCCAGAAATGATTGAAGGTACTGACTGAATGAAAGGAGCTGGCATCTCACTCTCTTTGAATCTTCTTTATCATGCTAAGAGGAGCAGGAAAAAGCAAAAAATTTCAGAATTGCACCTTGCAATGCGGAGAAATTACTGTTTGTGCATTTACAATATTCATTGATTTTTGAAAATTGAAAAACGTCCAGAAATGATTGAAGCTACTGACTGAATGAAAGGAGCTGGCATCTCACTCTCTTTGAATCTTCTTTATCATGCTAAGAGGAGCAGGAAAAAGCAAAAAATTTCAGAATTGCACCTTGCAATGCGGAGAAATTACTGTTTGTGCATTTACAATATTCATTGATTTTTGCCATTGAAAAACGTCCAGAAATGATTGAAGCTACTGACTGAATGAAAGGAGCTGGCATCTCACTCTCTTTGAATCTTCTTTATCATGCGAAGAGGAGCAGGAAAAAGCAAAAAATTTCAGAATTGCACCTTGCAATGCGGAGAAATTACTGTTTGTGCATTTACAATATTCATTGATTTTTGCCATTGAAAAACGTCCAGAAATGATTGAAGCTACTGACTGAATGAAAGGAGCTGGCATCTCACTCTCTTTGAATCTTCTTTATCATGCTAAGAGGAGCAGGAAAAAGCAAAAAATTTCAGAATTGCACCTTGCAATGCGGAGAAATTACTGTTTGTGCATTTACAATATTCATTGATTTTTGCCATTGAAAAACATCATGTTATTCATATACCAGAAATGTTTGAAGCTACTGACTGAATGAAAGGAGCTGACATCTCACTCTCTTTGAATCTTCTTTATCATGCTAAGAGGAGCAGGAAAAAGCAAAAAATTTCAGAATTGCACCTTGCAATGCGGAGAAATTACTGTTTGTGCATTTACAATATTCATTGATTTTTGCCATTGAAAAACGTCCAGAAATGATTGAAGCTACTGACTGAATGAAAGGAGCTGGCATCTCACTCTCTTTGAATCTTCTTTATCATGCTAAGAGGAGCAGGAAAAAGCAAAAAATTTCAGAATTGCACCTTGCAATGCGGAGAAATTACTGTTTGTGCATTTACAATATTCATTGATTTTTGCCATTGAAAAACATCATGTTATTCATATACCAGAAATGTTTGAAGCTACTGACTGAATGAAAGGAGCTGGCATCTCACTCTCTTTGAATCTTCTTTATCATGCTAAGAGGAGCAGGAAAAAGCAAAAAATTTCAGAATTGCACCTTGCAATGTGGAGAAATTACTGTTTGTGCATTTACAATATTCATTGATTTTTGCCATTGAAAAACATCATGTTATTCATATACCAGAAATGTTTGAAGCTACTGACTGAATGAAAGGAGCTGGCATCTCACTCTCTTTGAATCTTCTTTATCATGCTAAGAGGAGCAGGAAAAAGCAAAAAATTTCAGAATTGCACCTTGCAATGTGGAGAAATTACTGTTTGTGCATTTACAATATTCATTGATTTTTACCATTGAAAAACGTCCAGAAATGATTGAAGCTACTGACTGAATGAAAGTAGCTGGCATCTCACTCTCTTTGAATCTTCTTTATCATGCTAAGAGGAGCAGGAAAAAGCAAAAAATTTCAGACTTGCACCTTGCAATGCGGAGAAATTACTGTTTGTGCATTTACAATATTCATTGATTTTTGCCATTGAAAAACATCATGTTATTCATATACCAGAAATGTTTGAAGCTACTGACTGAATGAAAGGAGCTGGCATCTCTCTCTTTGAATCTTCTTTATCATGCTAAGAGGAGCAGGAAAAAGCAAAAAATTTCAGAATTGCACCTTGCAATGTGGAGAAATTACTGTTTGTGCATTTACAATATTCATTGATTTTTACCATTGAAAAACGTCCAGAAATGATTGAAGCTACTGACTGAATGAAAGTAGCTGGCATCTCACTCTCTTTGAATCTTCTTTATCATGCTAAGAGGAGCAGGAAAAAGCAAAAAATTTCAGACTTGCACCTTGCAATGCGGAGAAATTACTGTTTGTGCATTTACAATATTCATTGATTTTTGCCATTGAAAAACATCATGTTATTCATATACCAGAAATGTTTGAAGCTACTGACTGAATCAAAGGAGCTGGCATCTCACTCTCTTTGAATCTTTATCATGCTAAGAGGAGCAGGAAAAAGCAAAAAATTTCAGAATTGCACCTTGCAATGCGGAGAAATTACTGTTTGTGCATTTACAATATTCATTGATTTTTGCCATTGAAAAACGTCCAGAAATGATTGAAGCTACTGACTGAATGAAAGGAGCTGGCATCTCACTCTCTTTGAATCTTCTTTATCATGCTAAGAGGAGCAGGAAAAAGCAAAAAATTTCAGAATTGCACCTTGCAATGCGGAGAAATTACTGTTTGTGCATTTACAATATTCATTGATTTTTGCCATTGAAAAACGTCCAGAAATGATTGAAGCTACTGACTGAATGAAAGGAGCTGGCATCTCACTCTCTTTGAATCTTCTTTATCATGCTAAGAGGAGCAGGAAAAAGCAAAAAATTTCAGAATTGCACCTTGCAATGCGGAGAAATTACTGTTTGTGCATTTACAATATTCATTGATTTTTGCCATTGAAAAACATCATGTTATTCATATACCAGAAATGTTTGAAGCTACTGACTGAATGAAAGGAGCTGACATCTCACTCTCTTTGAATCTTCTTTATCATGCTAAGAGGAGCAGGAAAAAGCAAAAAATTTCAGAATTGCACCTTGCAATGCGGAGAAATTACTGTTTGTGCATTTACAATATTCATTGATTTTTGCCATTGAAAAACGTCCAGAAATGATTGAAGCTACTGACTGAATGAAAGGAGCTGGCATCTCACTCTCTTTGAATCTTCTTTATCATGCTAAGAGGAGCAGGAAAAAGCAAAAAATTTCAGAATTGCACCTTGCAATGCGGAGAAATTACTGTTTGTGCATTTACAATATTCATTGATTTTTGCCATTGAAAAACATCATGTTATTCATATACCAGAAATGTTTGAAGCTACTGACTGAATGAAAGGAGCTGGCATCTCACTCTCTTTGAATCTTCTTTATCATGCTAAGAGGAGCAGGAAAAAGCAAAAAATTTCAGAATTGCACCTTGCAATGTGGAGAAATTACTGTTTGTGCATTTACAATATTCATTGATTTTTGCCATTGAAAAACATCATGTTATTCATATACCAGAAATGTTTGAAGCTACTGACTGAATGAAAGGAGCTGGCATCTCACTCTCTTTGAATCTTCTTTATCATGCTAAGAGGAGCAGGAAAAAGCAAAAAATTTCAGAATTGCACCTTGCAATGTGGAGAAATTACTGTTTGTGCATTTACAATATTCATTGATTTTTACCATTGAAAAACGTCCAGAAATGATTGAAGCTACTGACTGAATGAAAGTAGCTGGCATCTCACTCTCTTTGAATCTTCTTTATCATGCTAAGAGGAGCAGGAAAAAGCAAAAAATTTCAGACTTGCACCTTGCAATGCGGAGAAATTACTGTTTGTGCATTTACAATATTCATTGATTTTTGCCATTGAAAAACATCATGTTATTCATATACCAGAAATGTTTGAAGCTACTGACTGAATGAAAGGAGCTGGCATCTCACTCTCTTTGAATCTTCTTTATCATGCTAAGAGGAGCAGGAAAAAGCAAAAAATTTCAGAATTGCACCTTGCAATGTGGAGAAATTACTGTTTGTGCCTTTACAATATTCATTGATTTTTACCATTGAAAAACGTCCAGAAATGATTGAAGCTACTGACTGAATGAAAGTAGCTGGCATCTCACTCTCTTTGAATCTTCTTTATCATGCTAAGAGGAGCAGGAAAAAGCAAAAAATTTCAGACTTGCACCTTGCAATGCGGAGAAATTACTGTTTGTGCATTTACAATATTCATTGATTTTTGCCATTGAAAAACATCATGTTATTCATATACCAGAAATGTTTGAAGCTACTGACTGAATCAAAGGAGCTGGCATCTCACTCTCTTTGAATCTTCTTTATCATGCTAAGAGGAGCAGGAAAAAGCAAAAAATTTCAGAATTGCACCTTGCAATGCGGAGAAATTACTGTTTGTGCATTTACAATATTCATTGATTTTTGCCATTGAAAAACGTCCAGAAATGATTGAAGCTACTGACTGAATGAAAGGAGCTGGCATCTCACTCTCTTTGAATCTTCTTTATCATGCTAAGAGGAGCAGGAAAAAGCAAAAAATTTCAGAATTGCACCTTGCAATGCGGAGAAATTACTGTTTGTGCATATACAATATTCATTGATTTTTGCCATTGAAAAACGTCCAGAAATGATTGAAGCTACTGATTGAATGAAAGGAGCTGGCATCTCACTCTCTTTGAATCTTCTTTATCATGCTAAGAGGAGCAGGAAAAAGCAAAAAATTTCAGAATTGCACCTTGCAATGCGGAGAAATTACTGTTTGTGCATTTACAATATTCATTGATTTTTGCCATTGAAAAACATGTTATTCATATACCAGAAATGTTTGAAGCTACTGACTGAATGAAAGGAGCTGGCACCTCACTCTCTTTGAATCTTCTTTATCATGCTAAGAGGAGCGGGAAAAAGCAAAAAATTTCAGAATTGCACCTTGCAATGCGGAGAAATTACTGTTTGTGCATTTACAATATTCACTGATTTTTGCCATTGAAAAACGTCCAGAAATGATTGAAGGTACTGACTGAATGAAAGGAGCTGGCATCTCACTCTCTTTGAATCTTCTTTATCATGCTAAGAGGAGCAGGAAAAAGCAAAAAATTTCAGAATTGCACCTTGCAATGCGGAGAAATTACTGTTTGTGCATTTACAATATTCATTGATTTTTGCCATTGAAAAACGTCCAGAAATGATTGAAGCTACTGACTGAATGAAAGGAGCTGGCATCTCACTCTCTTTGAATCTTCTTTATCATGCTAAGAGGAGCAGGAAAAAGCAAAAAATTTCAGAATTGCACCTTGCAATGCGGAGAAATTACTGTTTGTGCATTTACAATATTCATTGATTTTTGCCATTGAAAAACATCATGTTATTCATATACCAGAAATGTTTGAAGCTACTGACTGAATGAAAGGAGTTGGCATCTCACTCTCTTTGAATCTTCTTTATCATGCTAAGAGGAGCAGGAAAAAGCAAAAAATTTCAGAATTGCACCTTGCAATGCGGAGAAATTACTGTTTGTGCATTTACAATATTCATTGATTTTTGCCATTGAAAAACGTCCAGAAATGATTGAAGCTACTGACTGAATGAAAGGAGCTGGCATCTCACTCTCTTTGAATCTTCTTTATCATGCTAAGAGGAGCAGGAAAAAGCAAAAAATTTCAGAATTGCACCTTGCAATGCGGAGAAATTACTGTTTGTGCATTTACAATATTCATTGATTTTTGCCATTGAAAAACGTCCAGAAATGATTGAAGCTACTGACTGAATGAAAGGAGCTGGCATCTCACTCTCTTTGAATCTTCTTTATCATGCTAAGAGGAGCAGGAAAAAGCAAAAAATTTCAGAATTGCACCTTGCAATGCGGAGAAATTACTGTTTGTGCATTTACAATATTCATTGATTTTTGCCATTGAAAAACATCATGTTATTCATATACCAGAAATGTTTGAAGCTACTGACTGAATGAAAGGAGTTGGCATCTCACTCTCTTTGAATCTTCTTTATCATGCTAAGAGGAGCAGGAAAAAGCAAAAAATTTCAGAATTGCACCTTGCAATGCGGAGAAATTACTGTTTGTGCATTTACAATATTCATTGATTTTTGCCATTGAAAAACGTCCAGAAATGATTGAAGCTACTGACTGAATGAAAGGAGCTGGCATCTCACTCTCTTTGAATCTTCTTTATCATGCTAAGAGGAGCAGGAAAAAGCAAAAAATTTCAGAATTGCACCTTGCAATGCGGAGAAATTACTGTTTGTGCATTTACAATATTCATTGATTTTTGCCATTGAAAAACGTCCAGAAATGATTGAAGCTACTGACTGAATGAAAGGAGCTGGCATCTCACTCTCTTTGAATCTTCTTTATCATGCTAAGAGGAGCAGGAAAAAGCAAAAAATTTCAGAATTGCACCTTGCAATGCGGAGAAATTACTGTTTGTGCATTTACAATATTCATTGATTTTTGCCATTGAAAAACATCATGTTATTCATATACCAGAAATGTTTGAAGCTACTGACTGAATGAAAGGAGCTGACATCTCACTCTCTTTGAATCTTCTTT
The DNA here is from genome assembly GCF_046119375.1 of Phyllobates terribilis. Classification (NCBI taxonomy): domain Eukaryota; kingdom Metazoa; phylum Chordata; class Amphibia; order Anura; family Dendrobatidae; genus Phyllobates; species Phyllobates terribilis. Next base: position 287,547 of record NW_027364188.1, read on the forward strand.
ATCATGCTAAGAGGAGCAGGAAAAAGCAAAAAATTTCAGAATTGCACCTTGCAATGCGGAGAAATTACTGTTTGTGCATTTACAATATTCATTGATTTTTGCCATTGAAAAACGTCCAGAAATGATTGAAGCTACTGACTGAATGAAAGGAGCTGGCATCTCACTCTCTTTGAATCTTCTTTATCATGCTAAGAGGAGCAGGAAAAAGCAAAAAATTTCAGAATTGCACCTTGCAATGCGGAGAAATTACTGTTTGTGCATTTACAATATTCATTGATTTTTGCCATTGAAAAACATCATGTTATTCATATACCAGAAATGTTTGAAGCTACTGACTGAATGAAAGGAGCTGGCATCTCACTCTCTTTGAATCTTCTTTATCATGCTAAGAGGAGCAGGAAAAAGCAAAAAATTTCAGAATTGCACCTTGCAATGTGGAGAAATTACTGTTTGTGCATTTACAATATTCATTGATTTTTGCCATTGAAAAACATCATGTTATTCATATACCAGAAATGTTTGCAGCTACTGACTGAATGAAAGGAGCTGGCATCTCACTCTCTTTGAATCTTCTTTATCATGCTAAGAGGAGCAGGAAAAAGCAAAAAATTTCAGAATTGCACCTTGCAATGTGGAGAAATTACTGTTTGTGCACTTACAATATTCATTGATTTTTACCATTGAAAAACGTCCAGAAATGATTGAAGCTACTGACTGAATGAAAGTAGCTGGCATCTCACTCTCTTTGAATCTTCTTTATCATGCTAAGAGGAGCAGGAAAAAGCAAAAAATTTCAGACTTGCACCTTGCAATGCGGAGAAATTACTGTTTGTGCATTTACAATATTCATTGATTTTTGCCATTGAAAAACATCATGTTATTCATATACCAGAAATGTTTGAAGCTACTGACTGAATGAAAGGAGCTGGCATCTCACTCTCTTTGAATATTCTTTATCATGCTAAGAGGAGCAGGAAAAAGCAAAAAATTTCAGAATTGCACCTTGCAATGTGGAGAAATTACTGTTTGTGCATTTACAATATTCATTGATTTTTACCATTGAAAAACGTCCAGAAATGATTGAAGCTACTGACTGAATGAAAGTAGCTGGCATCTCACTCTCTTTGAATCTTCTTTATCATGCTAAGAGGAGCAGGAAAAAGCAAAAAATTTCAGACTTGCACCTTGCAATGCGGAGAAATTACTGTTTGTGCATTTACAATATTCATTGATTTTTGCCATTGAAAAACATCATGTTATTCATATACCAGAAATGTTTGAAGCTACTGACTGAATCAAAGGAGCTGGCATCTCACTCTCTTTGAATCTTCTTTATCATGCTAAGAGGAGCAGGAAAAAGCAAAAAATTTCAGAATTGCACCTTGCAATGTGGAGAAATTACTGTTTGTGCCTTTACAATATTCATTGATTTTTACCATTGAAAAACGTCCAGAAATGATTGAAGCTACTGACTGAATGAAAGTAGCTGGCATCTCACTCTCTTTGAATCTTCTTTATCATGCTAAGAGGAGCAGGAAAAAGCAAAAAATTTCAGACTTGCACCTTGCAATGCGGAGAAATTACTGTTTGTGCATTTACAATATTCATTGATTTTTGCCATTGAAAAACATCATGTTATTCATATACCAGAAATGTTTGAAGCTACTGACTGAATCAAAGGAGCTGGCATCTCACTCTCTTTGAATCTTCTTTATCATGCTAAGAGGAGCAGGAAAAAGCAAAAAATTTCAGAATTGCACCTTGCAATGCGGAGAAATTACTGTTTGTGCACTTACAATATTCATTGATTTTTGCCATTGAAAAACGTCCAGAAATGATTGAAGCTACTGACTGAATGAAAGGAGCTGGCATCTCACTCTCTTTGAATCTTCTTTATCATGCTAAGAGGAGCAGGAAAAAGCAAAAAATTTCAGAATTGCACCTTGCAATGCGGAGAAATTACTGTTTGTGCATATACAATATTC